>NC_051164.1:34585996-34703217 GCF_013339745.2 Dermacentor silvarum
TTTTGTTTGTTAGTGCTCCTCAGTTAAATATATATATATATATATATATATATATATATATATATAATATATATATATATATATATATATATATAATGCGCTTGGTAATCTGTGGTGGGTCAGTTCCATCGTTTTGATACGAGAACATTGGGAAAATGGGCTCCAAGGCATACATTAATTTTGATGTATAAAATGTATGTCCGACCCATCATGGAATTTTGGCGTGTCTTGTTTTCTGGCAGCCCAGCTTACAAAATTCAACCTCTGTTAATATTAGAAAGGGAAGCTCTGCGATTGTGCCTTGGACTCCCTAAGTTTGTTGCCAACACCATGCTGTATATGGAAGCGCAAATACCAAGTTTAAAAAGCAGATTGAGGATTCTTACACTCCAAACATAAATAAAAATTTACGATTCTCCTCAAAGAAGACCAATGCTTATTTTTAATAACGAACCAAGTTCATTCCTTTAATAGTCATTCGTCGCGATTACACACCTCTCAGATCGCATCGTACAGGCACAGCTATCACCATTGAATGTGCAAATTCAACGCATTCACCCAACAAGTCAATCAAAATAAGCCTCCAGATAGAATTTGACGATATTTGCCCCTCAAATGCTAAACTAATGCCATACCAATATTTATATGATCAATTACAAGATTACCTTTCTCACCTGCAAACAAACAGTATTATGGCCACTGATGCTTCACAGTCCGAAGAGAAGGCTGGCGTAGGCATTTTCTCTCCTTCTCTTAATTGGTCCTTTTCTATTCACCTTCCAGATTACATGCCTACTTTCATAGTAGAATTAGTGGTCATTGTTCTAACGCTACGTAAACTTCCTGCAAATCAATCAACAGCTGTCGTAGTTACATATTCTCTATCGGTATGTGTGTCGCTTTCCACGGAAATTAATTCAGCTCTGCTTAGCTTATTTCACGATTTAGTCCCTAAAAGTTTACAAAAATTAACTTGTTGTGGGTTCCTGGCCACCGCGGTTTATATGTAAACGAAATGGCAGATTTATTAGCAAGAGCGTCTCTAAGTAGACCTTTGATCCCTGGTTTACCGGATACTGCTTACGTCACTGCATTTAGATAAAAAAAATTTTGTTTGCAAAATGATTTAAGCAACTTACCGCTGAAACCATCTCCAGACTTTCAGCATCTCGGTTTTTGCTGGAATAAACAGTGGTGCCCTTCTCGGCAGTTGGAAGTTACCTACACCAGACTACGCTGTCGCATCCCGCAATTGAATTTTTATTTACATAGAGCTGGTCTCACGATGTCCCCTCTATGTCACAACTGTAAGGAAATTGAATCAATAGAACACTACTTTTTATCATGCAGACGACATTCACACCACAGAAAGTTATTACTTGAAGCTCCACTCTTCCAAATTGGATTAGGTTTAAACATACCAGTATTGTTATCATTTGGGGCCTCAGCACTAGGCTATAGTCACAGAGACGTGTGCTGCGCAGTATTAAATTTTTTAACTTAAACAAAACGATTACCCTGCTAATTATTGTATTTGTATTCTACACATCAGATGCGTTCACATCACTTAAATTGGTTTCTCCAAATTGTTTTGTTCATATTACCTCCCCTGGTTGCAACAGCTTTTCACTTTCACCTTTTCAGTTAGTCTGACCGCTCGCTCGCATGGTAATATAGTTATTGCGTTATCTGCTTTTTTTATCTTTTACTTGGCATTCCTTGTGTTCTTGTTTTCAAACATGAATTTTCTTTAGCATACCCACTGCCGCCAGATTCTTGGCCTATCCCCCTTAGTGGGTGCGAGCCATGACAGAGGTACATCATCATCATCATCATCGTCTCGTGGAGTGGGTGCCCCTGCGTGGCACGAGCAAGAACAAGAGCTTTGCCCACCGACCGTCGCTTTTTAGTCTTTCCTTGCACCGTGCCGTTCGAAAGACGTCACTCTTGCTTTCTTTATTCCCCAAGCGCTTTCACTGGCCTGTCCGCGTGGAGCTGGGGCCACGCCGACCCCACAAGTTCCAAGCAGCACCTTTACTCTTTGGCCTCCGGTAGTCCTGGGCATCTGGGAGCTTCTGGAAAACCCAGCTGGCAAGGTACGCTTTTTCCGAGCACCTATTACCATCAATAGTAGTTTTAAATTTCGCCCACCCAAAGTTAGGCAGCGTATGTCGTCGGGCTTACCACAAGACGCAAGGCTGATGTTCGGGTTATATAGTACGCAAAGCCGCTTGGATGACATATATCATCATGATATTTATCAGCCTAAATTTATGTCCGCGGCAGGATGAAGGCCTCTCCCTGCGATCTCCAATTACCCCTGCCCTGCGCTAGCTGATTCCAACCTGCGCCTGCAAATTTCCTAACTTCATCACCCCAGCTAGTTTTCTGCCGTCGTCGACTGCGCTTCCCTTACCTTGGTATCCATTCCATAAATCTAATGGTCCCTAATGGCTAGCATATCAGTAGTTATGCAGCCAGAACCACAGAGAGACACAGAGCCCACATCAGAGAACAGCATTGCGACACACAGCCGTTGTTATGCGGTAATATGAGCGCCGCATTGCGACACGTCTGATCATCGCTCAAGATATTCCACAGGCGCTGTCGTAGAAGGCGATTACATTTTCCTTTTTACGAGCATCCCAGGCGTTTTCCGCTTTCTTGCATTTCCTAACCCACTGATGCCTTGTCGCAAGTTGCATTATCATTCACAAGTTGATGTCATCCTGATCCATGTCATCAATCAGGTAATCGAGAAATCTGCAGAATGCAATCAACCTTTTTATATGACTTTCATAGAATATGAAAAGGCGTTTGATTTAGTAGAGGTACCAGCCGTCACAGAGGCATTGCGTAATCAAGGAGTGCAGGATGCATACGTGGACATCTTGGCAACTATGTACAATGATTCCACAGCTACCTTGGTTCTCCACAAGAAAAGTAGAAAGTTACCTATCAAGAAAGGGGTCTAATATATCCAATGCTATTCACTGCATGCTTAGAAGACGTATTCAAGCTCTTAGACTGGGAAGTCTTACGAGTGAGAATCAACACCGAATATGTCAGCAACCTTCGGTTTGTAGATGACATTGTCCTATTGAGCAACAATGGGGACGAATTATCACAAATGACTGAGGACCTTAAACAAGAAGGTGTAAGAGTGGGGTTGAAGATTACTATGCAAAAGAAAAAAAGATATTGTTTAATAGCCTGACAAGGGAACAAGAATTCAGATCACCAGTGAGCCTCTACAGTTTGTAAAGGAGTACCTTTACCTAGGTCCGTTACTCACAGCGGATCCTGATCATGAGAAGGAAATTTACAGAAAAATAAAATTGGGTTGGAGTGCATACGGCAGGCATTGCCTGCCGTATGTACTCCCATGACTGGGAGCTTACCAATGTCGTTGAAAAGAAAAGTATACAATATCTGCATTCTACCGGTGCTAGCATATGGGGCTCTAGAACAAGTTAAGGACTGCACAAAGAGCGATGGAACGAAAAATATTAGGCCTAACGTTAAGAGACAAGAAGAGAGCTGTGTGGATCATAGAGAAAACGTGGATAGCCGATATTCTAATTGACATTAAGAAAAAAAAATGGAGCTGGGCAGGCAATGTAAGCCGTAGGACGGATAACCGTAGACCATTATAGCTGCAGAATGGATACCAAGAGAAGGGAAGCGCAGTCGACGACGGCAGAAAACTAGGTGGGGTGATGAAAGTAGGAAGTTTCACGGCGAACGTCGGTATCAGCTAGCGCAAACAGGAGTAATTGCAGATAGCAGGGAGAGGCCGTCGTCTTGCAGTGGACATGAATATAGGCTTATGATGATGATGACACAAGTTGCTGCTTGCAAGCCCTGCCAACATCGAAAAAAGCCAGCAATGCTTCCTGCCGGGTACTTACAGCCGATCGCCATTCCAACTGAGCCATTCTTCCGCGTGGGTTTGCATTTCCTTGGCCCTATCCCCGAGTCCAGCTCCGACAACAGATGGATCGCTGTGGCTACTGATTACGTGACGCACTACGCCGTCACTCGGGCGCTTCCCACGAGCTGCACGACTGACGTCACCGATTTCCTACTCCGGGATATCAGTTTAGTCCATGGTGCCCCGCGACAGCTCCTTACCGACCATGGCGCAACTTTCCTCTCCCGAGTCATCGCCGATATCCTACGCTCCTGTTCTACCAAGCAGAAACTCGCTACCTCCTATCTGCCCTTACTTAGCCTTACTGAGCGACTTAATCGTACCATCACTGACATGCTATCGAAATACGTTTCACCCGACCACAAGGACTGGTATTTTGCGCTACCCTATATCACGTTCGCCTATGATTCGTCAGGCCACGACACTGCTGGTTATTCCCCCTTTTACTTGCTCTTCGGTCGTTACCCTGTATTACCATTGGACGCTTCGCTCGCCTCGTGAGACTTTTCACCAGGCTCTCTCGTACTACTTTGGTCCCCTTGCCAATGAGTGGGGCTCTCCCAGAAACTCCTTCCGTGCTACAAAGGTCCTTACCGCGTTCTACGTCAGGTGACCAATGTCACCAATGAGATCATCCCAGTGATATCACCTGACGTCGTACACGTCTCTCGGCTTAAGCACTATTATGCCCTTCCCGATGGCCCCGTCTGAAGCACCGGGACGGGGCTTTTTTCGCCGGGGTTTGTGTTACGGTGAGGACAGAAGACAATGTCGACGACGGAGAAGACGACGAAGTGGTGTTCATGGCAACAGCCTCTCTGTATTCTCAGCTGCTGTTTATCTATCTCCTGTAAATACATCTTGTAAATAGTTTATACCCGGGACAATATAGTCGTTAAGGTTGTAACGTGTTTTCAGTGCATGTGGTTTTAGCGAACGCTGACTCATTTTAAGGACACGTCACGTAAAAAAAAAGGCTGTTCACGGGAGCACTACTTCTACCATCGCTAAATAACCTTATAGCTATACAACCATAACTACCATCGCTAAATAACCTTGTGCCAGAAGCACCATTATCCGGCGCCTCGTTTAAGATTTCCTTATTCCACAATATTACATGACTTGATAGATGATTAAGCAGTCCTTCAAGGCAATTTAGCTGTTTTGTGCAGGACTTGTGGTTTGCCTTAGCGCGATTGTTCTTAATGCCCTTCTTGGATGCTTAATCTGCAGCTCCTAATCAGAAAGATGATGTCGATAGAATGCAGGTAATAATTGAAAGTACTTTTTTGTGTTTGCGCACACAGAGGTCCTCGCTGAAGCCCGGTGGACGATCTTTCTGGACTCCTCCGCGGCTACGAGACACTGACCCTGCTGGGAATGTGTAAGTCTTCCTAGCGTTGAGTCATTCTGTTATTAATACGAGAGCATTACATGGCTCATGAAGCGGGAAATCTGGCGGCGTCCTCGGAGATAATGATAAACGTCACGCGGTCACAGCCGATCACCAGGAGGTGCGTGCCACATGGGTGCTGGGTTCCTTGAAGCACTACCAGATGGCACTCACCTCCGGGCATCCGAGGCAGCGGCGGCGCCGGCCTTGGGAGTAAAAAAAAAAAGAGAATCCTCGCCTTTGCACGTAGCGCTCGCCGCCGGCGTTGCAAGGTAAAGATTACGGTTGCATAAGCTGCAATTGCCGGGAGGCGGCAACTGTGTGGCCGATCTATATACAGTTCCGCAAGTCGCGGCTCTGCCATTCCGTGCGGTCATTTCGGTATGTTTTGTCGTGCGCTCCGATAGATGAACCTTCTACTTCGACTTCTGAGTGATTATTTGCGCTCGGCTCATTTGGACATCCACGCAAGTATGTTAACGAGGGCAAGGCTTCATCGGAAAGACGCCTCCTTGCTTACGCTGTCATCCACGTAGAGATACCTAAGTGCGCTTGATTTTTGGTGCTTACGGGAGCAACTTCAATTTGCCTAAAAGCTAGTTCTCCTTCTGCAGCTCAATTATCTCAAGTTTCGTCATTTCAGACAGGTAAGTGGGAGCATGTGATGACCACTGAGTAATCACTGGACATACACATGTATCTTCAGTCTAAGCGCTGTGACAACGCAACTTTCTTAAGCAGTCACTCGCAACATACCCATCACTGAACATTTTGAAAAGCTCTTTCCATAATTATTGGTGCCAGTGCTGCTGTCTTGTTTTCCTTTATTTTTGTGAATTAAAATCCAATGTTTGTGGAACTAGGTAGAGAATAAATATATTTATGAAGTGCCTTTGTCGCAACTGCTCGTATTAGTTTCGCTTCGATTGTTGCTTTCTAAGCATGACCCAAGAAGAATAAACCTACCGCTACCATTGTAGTCATCTCTACCTATAGGCGTAAAATAAAATGTTGATGGGATACGTTCACCTTTACAGAGCTTGTGTCAAAAAGGGTCACTTGAGTGCAGTCAAGGCAGCTCTAAAAGTAATTGGGCGTCAGCAGAAATTGTTCGTAAGAACCATAGCCTCCTATATACTTCATGCCTGCCCATCGGTGCCGAGAACGCAGGGAACCGGTCGTCGCGCCTAGTGCCTCCACTCACCACCATTTGGCGGTGCTACCCCAGAATAGAAATACAGGACGCTCTACGGCGGTGTGCGCTGTAGCATAACTATATATCACGCTATTTTTTTTACCGGTGCCGATTCTATTGATTTACAATATCTGCGGGCGTTTAACGCCGACACAGAAGCGTACAGGCCGCCGCGCATTGCTTCTTCCAAAAGAAAAGAACGATAAAAGGAAAACCACAGCTCTCATCTGTACTACTATGAAGCTTCATTTTCCGTCTGCTTATTATTACATATGTTTTGTATGTCAGTATGGAAAAAAATAATGTCGGCTCTAATAACTGCACAACAAAAACTTTTATTGTCATCATTTGGATTTAAAGTTTGTGGAGCTTTCGTGACAGGGGCTTCTGTGAAAAAACTTTTGCGATGTCGTTCTTGTCTGTTATCCTCAGCGCAAAATTTGTGAATAGAGGGTGGGAGAACTTTGTCACCATGATCTCAAACAGCTTCTCGTGATGCTCAGGCACTGAACAATTCAATAGTTCACGCTGTCGCAGCACTTGAGCCGCATTCACGGCAGTCTCCCTCAGCGGCTGCTTAACCTACTTGTGCAAAGAGTTCAGCACAACTACTAGTTCGTCTGACCGATACAGCAGACGGCTTCTGTCTTTGAAGCCTAATGAGAGAATCTGACGGCGCCGAGGGCTTGGGCATTGTAACAAACTGAGGCATTCTTTGCAAGACACCCGCTTATTAACAGCTTAACAGCTCTCGATAGGTATCCGCCAACGATCGCGAGTGTGGCACATTCTGGAGAACGAAGCGTTTCTTTGCGCCGGGTAATGTGGTTGAACAGCGCTGCTATCGCCTCTTTGGGAACTTTTTGGATGGTTCTGGCATAGCGCTCACGCTCAGTTGCTGGCGTAGCGACGAGCATGTGCTATCTTCCGTGTCCATCACGTTGCTGTTTGTCGATGTTGACGCAATGCCTGTCTTCAGAAACTTTTCTGTTCCGCACAAAACTGCCCGTGATTCTCTCTGATCGTTGCTTCCAGCTGACCTCAACCACCCAAAAAAAAGATGCAATGGCATCAGACGAGAGCTTTCTAGTCAGAACAAATCGAAAGTGCATCTCTCTCATCAAGTACCTGACGCATTCCACGTTTGACGCATTCAAACTTGGAGCCACTTCTCTGGAAGTTCTTCATCGCTCGGAATTTCATGAAATGAGATACCTGGGACCTTTCTCTTACCGTACGAGGTGCATCCAGGTCCACAACAATACGCCATACCACTGGGTATCAACTCGCAAAGCGCCCTCTCAAACCACTTAAAGTAGCACAACTCACTCGTGACCACGATGCCTTCTTTTCGGCCAGAAGGCTCTCATTTGCGTTGCTGCTAGACGTTCTCAATGCGGCACCGACATTGTCACCACAGCCAGAGTCCTTCAATACCCTGCCACAGCTCACCGCGTTAATCGAAGGCAGAAGGCAAGTTTATTTTTTTTTATCCCAGCCGTGGACAGCTGCAGAAAGGTGATCTCTCAGCAAACCAGCGAACCGTCAGCGGGCGAGGCAAATTAATATTGTCTCGATTTGACACTAATGGAGACGCGCACACGCAATTTTTCCCGCATTTAACCATGCACGGCGGCTAGCGAACTATTCTGGGGTAGCAGCGCCCCTAGCGGGTGACCTGCGAGGAGGTCAGGCAAGGAGGTTGAACGGCGCTCCCGGAGTATTGGCGCTGAGCCGTGCTCCCTCAAGGGCTGCAGAAGATAGCGCCAACCTTTCCCTTTCCCTCAAGAACCACTTATCATCCCGGAGTGATTGCGCGGGCACAGAAAGTATATAGGAGGCTATGTAAGAACATTTATTGCCCACGTACGGTGTTTGGATGTACACATAAGACATGATATCTTGATTTGTGTGATTTATTTTCAGTGAAACTCAGTTCTGCTATCCACACACATACGTTCTTGAATGGCGAAGGTTTATTATACATGAGTGTAGCCCAAATCTGAAAAGAAAACTTTAAGGGGCTTCTCACAAGAAAAGCGTCGCATCTAATGAAAAATTCGCACTGGAATGGCGACATAACACAAGACCAACACCTTACCAGGGTGGTTGCCCAACCGTCTCAAGTTCAAGTTCAAGTTCATTTATTTTACCACATACATGGAGTTTCACATAAGTGGTTGGGACGAGGGAAAAAAAGCTGCATTAAAAACAGCTTGACTAGCCCCACGTCCCCGGTTCACTATGGCAGCATGGCAGTAAAATAAAAGTACATTTCAACATCGGTGTCAAATGAGAAACACATGATATCCACAGAAAACATATTTACAAAAAGTAAAATTTAGCAATGAACATATTTAACACAGCATGCTTAAAACAGAAGTGTTAGAGAGTGTGCGAACATTTTCATAAGAAATCTTGAATTTAATGTCTTCGGAAAGCAATAACCTAAAGTTTGGAAGCCATAGTTTGTGCGCGGCCGTGGCACATACCATTGTTCCGAGTGTCTGTTTTGGCGCAAAGAAGGATTTAGTTGCAAGTTAGCTACACTGTGTATATAATCGCGATTTTTCACAATATCAGATCTAAAGGAAAGTAATAAAGTGTATTCATATAGCACGCTCAATTTAATTACATTATATTTAACGAATAGTTCTGAAGTGTGTGCATTATATGGAAGGTTTGCAACAGAACGTATGGCCTTTTTTGTAGGATACTAGGATACCAAGTACCAAGAGGCTACTTGGTGTCAGAACTAGGCCGAATGAGTAGTCCAGTCTATACCAATATGACAAATCACTTCTACGAAAGCCCACAATTGGATGGCAATATTGCGTTCCTTGGATCGTTCGTTATGTTGCGGGCTTCCTCAGAATTAATTTGCCAGAAATATAAGTTTGACAGAAATGATAAACGTGGAGGAAGATTTCTGCAAGCGGTTCGTGGCAATAAGTGTGAATTAGTTAGCGGTTTCCAATTAAAGAGTTTTCATTTAGCTAAGGTTTCTACAGTTCCAATGGCTACATTTTTTTACCACCCATTTATATAAATTTTCTGCCCTACAAGATGGCCGCGCTAAATCAAGCGACCAGCAGCCGAATCACGGATGTTTGCTAAAAATTCGGCGTTCGTTTGCTGCTAAATTTCACTGCTTGATATTTGTAATCCTTCCTGTTTTCGGATGAACTCTTGAGTCCAGAACCACCTGGTAAGAACATGTCGTAAGCTTGCTAAATTGAAGACTTACGTTGGGTGTCGGCGTTAATGAAATTAGCATTGAAGGAATGCAGCGACGCACCATATTAACAAAGTCGAAATGTGTATGCCATGTGGCTCCTCCTCTGGCGCTTCTCGCTGCCCACGCGGCGCCATCTAGTGACAACGCCGCAAAGTCTGCGGGCCCCGCGGGTTCGTTTCCGAGGTCCTATGGCAGAACTTATACAGCATTGCACTTGTCATTGAAAAGCAAGCCATAAACACTGGCACATACAAGGTTACTGAAGTTGGCATCAAAGAATTTCATTGAACATCGGCACGGATCCAGTACCATGTGTCCAGTGCCACATGTGCAGTGTCGATACTGAGTGACATTAATTGTTCCGATGGTTAGTTTCGAATCCCGTTTCATGTACACATCAGCCCGATCATCTACCCATTAGACCATGGAATATACCTACCGAGTAACCCAACTTGGTGGGAAAATGGTTATAGATAGGTAGGTAGATAGTCAGAGAGCCACTGGAAACAATGTGAAGTACCTTAAGAATATTAATTCGCATAAAAAAACAAAAGGCTTCTCAAAGAAGCTTCGCATCAAATGCAATTCACCCTGTAAATTCGATCGAACATGGGATCAACGCGTTTCTAGGGTGGTCGCTCCTACGTCTCAGCTAACTATAATGCTAGCAGATCTCATAACTATGCCCGTTAAATCGACAGTTCGGAGACTAGAGACTCCCAAAATAACAAATCAGCTCGACGGAAGCCCGCAAGGCGACAATTTTGCGTTTCTAGAATCGTCCTTCACTTTGCAGGCTTCGAATCTGCCTTAAATATAGGTTTCACAAAAGTCCTAAATGAGGAGGAAGACTTATGCAACCTGTTCGTGGAAATAAGCGGGCATTATCCAGCAGTTTTCAATTAAACATTTTGCAACTCGCTAAGATTGCTACAGTTTTAATGGGTATATATTTTTACCACTCATTCATATCAGTTTTTCGGTTGTACATGATGGCGGTGCTAATTAAGGGATTAGCGCAGACCAGGGACGAGAATTTGCTAAAGTGTCGTCCTTCGTTTGCTAGTGAAATTTCACTGCTTGACATTTGGAAACTTTCACGTTTTCAGAAGGACCCTTCAGTTCGAATGGACTGGTAAGAACATGTTGCAAGTTTGCTAAATTGAAAGCTTGCGATAGATGTCGACGTTAGTGCGATTAGAATTGAAACAACGTATACCAACGCACCATATTGGCAGAGTCCAAATGTGTACGACGCCGAGCTGCTTCTCGAGCGCGTCCCACTGCGCAGGCTGCGCCATCTATTGGCACCGCCGCAAAGTCTGCGCGTGGCGCGGATCGGGCTCAGCGGCACTACGGCACAACTTATAAAGCATTGCATTTGTCACTATAAAGCGACGCATACACAGTTGCTCATACACAGTTGCTCAAGTGGCATCAAAGAGGTTCATTTCACATTGACACGGATCCAGTGACTAAGTTTCTCCGGTGGTTAGTTTGGATCGTGTTTCGTGAGAACCTCAGCCGGATGAGCTACCCATTAGGCCATGGTGTATCCTACCCAGGGACCTAACTTGGCGGAAAAATGGTCTACAGATAGATAGGTAGATAGATAGATGGCCTCCGGAAACATCGTGAAATACCCTAAGGGTACTGATAGATTAAAAAAAGAAGCCAGGGGCATCTGAAAAAAGCTTCGCATCTAATAAAAATTAACCCTGGAAAGTCGATCGAACATGGGATCGACGCCTTTCTAGGAACTATGCCGATTAAATCGACAGTTCGGACACCAGAGACGGCCAATATGAAAAATCAACTCTGCCGGAGCCCGGAAGGTGCTGGGAATTTTGCGTTTATTGAATTCTCCTTCGCCCTGCAGCCTTCTACAGAACTAATCTGCCACAAATATAGGGTTGACAGAAATGCAAAACATGAATGAATATTTGCGCAATCTGTTCGTGGCAATAAGCATAAATTAGTCTGCGGTTTTCAATGAAACATTTTTCCAATAGCGAAGTTTTCTACAGCTTTAATGGTTTTACAGCTTTAATGGTTTAAAAAATTTCAATTTTTTGGCGCCCATTTATTTGAAATTGTCGGCTGTACAAGATGGCCATGCATCTTCAAGAGATCAGCAGACGAGTCACGAAGCCCGGAATATAAAAGCATTTTGCTGCCGAACATAACGCAAGCGCAGCTAGCAAAACAATCAGTGTCGACGCAAGTATCGTAATTCCTTCGAAGTATGAGCAATCGACGGCTTGGACACAGAGTTGTCAATTATCTCTGACTCGATAATTTCACGCGCCAGTTGGCAGCTGCTTCTCGTTACGATGGTGTAATCTTGATAGATTGGCACGCAGCTCGATTTTACCCCGGAGTGTGTGTCCAAGCCGTCAATTGTTTTAACATCTTAGCAACTACCATACTTGCTTCATGACTTATTGTTGTGCTAGCTGCGCTTGCGTGATATTCGGCGACAAAATGTCTTTATATTCCGCGCCTCGCTGCTCGCAATAAATTGTTGCAAGTTCGCACTCGTCTCTTCTTACACCGTCCTTATCTAGTAGTGCGCTTGAATTTTTTTTTTCATATCTTACCAACACACCAAAAGAGTCACTGTTCTTGAGTCACGAATATTTGCTGAAAATTCGGATTTCCTTTGCTGTTACGTTTCACTGCTTGATATTTGCAAACTTTCACGTTTCGTGATGAGCTCTCGAGGGCTGGATCGCCTGGTAAGAATAAGCAGGTTTGATTGGCCTAGAACAAGTAGAAAGTTTGCAAAAATAAAACCCTGCAATGAATGTGGTCGTTAATGCGATTAGAATTGAAGCAATCAATCGATGCACCATATTGCCATCGTCCGGTACGTGTCTGCAGCTGTGCCTCCTTTTTTCGTCTTTGATGATGATGATGATGATTTATTGGCATTCCCTTTGAAGCGGGGTGGTGAGAAATAGTCACCTTGCCTGCTTGAGGTAATCCGGTATGCTATACATGTTTTTCGTTCTAGCACCTTTGAATACATCTCAATAATGTTTCTTGTCTTCCTGAGAACTTCTCTATTTTCCTTGAACCGCTACCTAAGTCTCTAACGGATTCAGTCATATCAATCTCTTCCCCACTTTTTCTCTCCAATACTATAAACGTCTCTTGCGTATTTGAACTGCTGAGCGGTTGATGCTTCCATCCTCTTACAACCTAATTGCTTCTGGAATGTGTACGCTATACGTTACCTACGGGTCCCACTAGTCTCTCTGCACACTACTACGCCATCTAACGGTGCCACCGTGAAGTTTACACATGGCACGGGTTAGATTCCGCCGCGCTATCGCCTAAATTATGAAGGCTTATTTTTGTCAATAAGAGCAGCACATAAACACAGTGGTACGTTCCTAGTTACTGAAGTTGGCGTCTAGGTGGTTCATTGAGGAGCTGCACAGACTAGGTGGTACATATTAAGTGCAACCAGTTGGCTTCAAAATAATTCATTGAACAGCGGAACATCATCATCATCATCAGCCTATATTTATGTCCACTGCAAGACGAAGGCCTCTCCCTGCGTTCTTCAATTACCCCTGTCTTGCGCAAGCTGATTCCAACCTGCGCGTGCAAATTTCCTAACTTCACCCCACCTAGTTTTCTGGCGTCTCAACTGCGCCTTCCCTTCTCTTGGTACCCATTCTCTAATTCTAATGGTACCCGCCGCGGTGGCTCAGTCAGCTAAGGCGTTGCGCTGCTGAGCACGAGATCGCGGGATCGAATCAGGCCTGCGGCGGCCAGCATTTCGATGGAGGCGAAATGCAAAAACGCCCGTGTGCTTGCGTTGTAGTGCACGTTAAATAGCCCCAGGTGGTCAAAATTATTCCGGAGCCCTCCACTACGGCGTGCCTCATAATCAGAACTGGTTTTGGCACGTAAAACCCCAGATAGAAGAAAGAAGAATTGTAATCGTCCCCCGGTTATGCATCCTACGCATTACATGGCCTGCCCAGCGCCATTTCTTTCTGTTAATGTCAGCTAGAATATCGGCTATCCACCGCTTTGCTCTCTCATCCACACCGCTGTCTTCCTGTCTCTTAACGTTAGGCCTAACATTTTTTGTTCCATCGCTCTTTGTGCGGTCCTTAACTTGTTCTAGAGCTCTTTTGTTAACCTCCAAGTTACTGCCCCATATGTTAGCACCCGCAGCGGTACGTTTCCAGTGCCATATGCCTAGTGACCCAAGTTGGCCCGACGCTTAGTTTCTAATCCTGTTCCGCGAGTACGTCAGCGCGATGAGCTAGCCATTAACCCCTTCGGTCACGAATAACGATCGACTGTCGATAAATGTGTGAAATTTACATAATTTTATGCTGAGGTGCGGCAGACTTCATTAAGAGCAAGTCAAGGCGGTAGAATGACTCTTTCTGCATATAATGATGATCGTTATAATTAGTGATTAAGTACCTAATTAATGTGCACTCATTAATGGTGCGTTTCTTCATAAGAAGAATTGAATCACTATCGCGAAAACTAGCACAAATTAATTATTCGTTGCAAGCATTACTATAAAGAAAAAATATTATTTCACGATTGCTACAGAAACATCCCATGTGACAACCCCCCCAAAACCCTGTAGTGTCTTCTCCAAAGCGATCTTCGGTAGCGGTCAGTTACCTTCAGAAGTAAATTGAAGGTAGGTGAGGTGAGTAGAACGTTCAATTTTCCCTAAGCTTAACTTTTTCTTGTATATTACTTGAAACAACTCCACAGAAATGCCACAACTAAGTCGCGTCGACAAATGTGTGCATCGTAACTGAAGGGGTTAAACCATGGGCTACCTACGCAGTCACCCAATTTGGCTAGGAAAATGGTTAGTGATGGGAAGATAGCGAGATAGATAGTTAATTGATTTATTTTATGGAGTGAATAATAGCCACCGGAAAGTTCCTTAAGTACTCAAAAATGACAATAGCATAAAAATCTAACAGACTTCTTTTAGGAAAAACTTCACAGCTGCGGAAAATGTTCCATGGAATGACGATCGGAGAAAGGACCAACGCCTGACCAGCGTAGGGTGGCTGAACCATCTGAGCTAACTAAATGTCTAGCAGATCTCAGAGCCGACAATTCGGAGGCTAGATATTCCAAATATGGAAAAGCTGTTCGGGGAAAGCCCGGAAGGGATGACAATTTTGCGTTTCTTGAATTGTTCTTTACCTTGCAGGCTTCCACAGAACTAATTTGCCACAAATATAGCTTTGACAGAAATGCTAAACATGGAGGAAATTTGCTGTGATTTGTTCGTAGAATTAAGCATAAATCAGCTAGCACTTTGCAATACACGTGTTTTCAACTAGCTGAGATTGCTATCGTTGTAGCGGTTACATTTTTTTACTGTCCTTTCACATAAATGTTGTGCTGCACAAGATGGTCGTGCTAATTCAAGAGATCAACTGAGGAGTCACGAAGATGCGCTAACAATTCAGCCTTCGTTTGCTGTTAAATTTCACTGCTTGATATTTGGAATCTTTCATGTTTTCAGTTGGACGCTCGGGTCTGCAATCGACTGGTAAGAACATGTAGTAAGCTTGCTAAATTGAAAACTTACGATGAATGTTGAAGTTAATGAAAACATTGAGAACAACATTGAAGGAATGGAGCGACACACCATTTTGTCAAAGTCGAAATTTCTATGCCATCTGACTCTTCCTCTAGCGTTTCATGATGATGATGAGCGGGTGGACATGGCTACCTCAATGGTGAATACCATGCCCAAGCCAAAAATAACTTTTGCTTCAAAAAAAAAAAAAAGGAAAAGGAAAGAACACCGCACACACTGCGCCGTCTGGTGTCACTGCCGCAAATCCACGCGTGGCGTGATTTAGATTCAGTAACGCTACCGCAGAACTTATAGAACATTGCATTTCTCACGTTTACTCATGTTTTCATACCCGGTTATTCAAGTTGGCATCGAAGAGGCTCATTGAACTGCGAAACTGACCCAGTGCGATGTATGCAGTGTAACATACCCAGTGACTAATGTTTGCCCGTTTCAAATCCTGCTTCTTGAGCACATCAGCCGATGTACCACGGTGTACCATTGTACCACGGTATACCTCCTGCCCAGTAACTCAACTTGGAGGTAAATGGGTTATGGCTAGATGGATAGAGAGATAGGGAGCCCCGGAAATGTTGTAATGTAAGCTAATAAACTAATCGCATAAAAAAACCAAGGGGCTTCTCAACAAAGCTTCGCATCTAATAAAAATTCACCCTCGAAAGGCGATCGAACACGAGATCAACGCCTGTCCAGGGTGGTCGCTCAACCATCTCGGCTAACCAAAAGGCTAGCAGATCTCATGAGTAGAATGAAGAAATCGACAATTCGTAGACCAAAGACTCCCAATATAACAAATGAGCTCTGCGGAAGCCGTTTTTAGCGTTTATTGCATCGTCATTCACCTCGCAGGCTTCCGCAGAACTAATCTGCCAGAAATATAGATTTCACAAAGGGGCTAAATTTGGAGGAAGGCATAGGCAACCTGTTCGTGGAAGTAAGCTTGATTCAGAAAACTGTTTCTAATGTACTTGTTTTCTTCACACTGGTATTGATGCTGCTTTATTGGCTCATTGTTTTGCCGTCCATTCATATGAAGTTTCATCTAAACAACATGGCCATACTGGTTCTTGATATGAGCACACAAATTACGAAGTTTACTTAAGTATTTGTGCTTCGTTTGCTGTCCTTCGTTTACCGCGTGATGTTTGGAATGTCTCACGTTTCCAGACCAACTCTCGAGGACTGAATCGGCTGGTAAGGACATGTTGCGGCCTTGCGAAGTCGAAAATTTCTCCAATTCTTTTTAATAGTTTTTACGCTTTTCAAGCTACCCGACACCTATTTTCATTAGTCAATGTCTAGACGTGAAACAAAAGTCTTACCTTAACAATACCTTTACGACAGCACGTAAATGTGACCCTGGTTTTTGGGGAACTATATCACTGCGAAAATTCTTGACTCGTTAAAAAAATAAAAAGGTAGCACTACATTCAGGTAACGGCGAGGTGCCAAAATATTTCTGCATTGCGCTCGCCGAACAATTGTCTCGTCGTTGACCTGTACCACTCCGCTATATGGGCACCCGCACCGGCTTATGCAAGTCAAGCTATCTTCCTGCAGGAAAGGCACAGCTGGCCCAATTTTCGGCAGCTGAAGATGACGTTTTCTATGACGATTGTAACGTCGACTTTACACGATGTACATCTGTCTAAAAGAACAACGACTGAAAATTCCCACGTTCACAAAACACCTCATACGTCTGCATTGACTCACACTAGTTTCATTAGGTGACGTTCTCCCGATGCACATAATGCCAGAAGCTGTGGCCTCTGCGATCAATGTCGTGCATCTAGGCCACAGCGTCAGAGCTGGTACAACTGAAAAAAAGAGGAAAAGATACAGCGCTATTTGAACCACAGAAAATTTTCCCCGTTAGTTCAATGTCAGCAAGGATACCCTTCATTGATTGCTAGGCCACATTTGCTATGCCAAACAGTGCTTTACATCCGTGACAGGTACTGCAACAGTTATCAGCCACCAAGGCAAAATGTCGCGGTACTCGTTTCCTTGGGATGTTTAGTAGCGCGCTCTGCTGACGGTGGAAATATTTTTTGACCTGTGCCAAGGTTCGGAGAAATTTTCCATTCTCGCGGTTTTCGTATGCCATACTCACTTGAATGAGCCCGTTGTAATCGAGAATATTTAAACAATCTTGCGGACATTTCCTACCATTAAATGACAACACTGTTGAACAATGAGTGGCTGTCCTGAGATGAAATGGCAACCTTCTAACAACAAGAAAAGGTGCCATGTTTAATTTAATAAATCATTTAAACATACCAGCCGTGTGCTCTGCACAACTTATGAAGATTAATTTTCAAACAATGCAACCTAGCAAAGACGTGCCAGAATAAAAATTGCACCATTTTGATGCAACCTTTCTGCACTTTTTTGCAGTAACCATGGTCCGTACGAACTCCGGTTGGTCTCGCTGAATCTTTAATGCAAAGATTCTGCATCAGTGTGTCCATATCACGCGTAGGAATTTCATACAAAAGGGCTCTTCTATAGCAAAGTATATTGCACGCGTGATAGGTGCTCTGAATTCCATTTTCACAATTCCATGGATGTCCCAGAAGTCCCAGGGCATGCAAACGCGTTGGACGTAGTATTGCGTCCTGTCGCACAGGAGCGGCAGCGCTGTATTTGTTCGTGATTTTAGTTGTCAATTGGTCAGCGGTGCGTTTGCAAGCAGTGCGCTCACTCTGTAGACGAGATTCTATTGGTAATATTACTCGCATCTCAATATCGCTAGCCTTTCTAGGTAAAATACTAATAGCTAAGGATCACAGTGTTTGCTTTAAGGTCATAATTTCTTGCGCTTGGGAGGACTGTAAGACAACGAATGTTGTTGAAACTGAATCACCTTTTATACGCTCAAATCACAGAAATTGTTATGTAACCGTGATGTTTCAGCCATGTGTAGTGAAAAAGAACACGCCGGTGAATGCGCAAGGTGTGCACAAGACATCAGCGCATACCTTGCGCTGACCTGTTGTTTATTGGTGCAGGGCTTCAGCACTAACGGTCGCGCCTGCAATTAGTAGCGTCGACGTACGTGTTCTTTGTTTTCCGTTCTTTCAAAGCATTTTGTCGCTTATTGTTAATCTAAACTGTTAATAAGAACTTAATTTTTACTTACACTACTTTCTAACGCCTTCCAGCAATATGATTTGTCATGTTCGTGGGGTTGCCCTCTTGCACGTGAAATGGACTTGTGTTGTGCGTTATAAGACATTGCGCCGAAGGAGTGTGTTTAATTTCGAACGTTATTGCTTTTGCACCTCGCAGTTTCCGAGTAAGTCAATGCAACGGCAGCTAAGTATTCCTTCAGCTTATATTTATATATTTCACGGTTGATGTCCTAGATTAAGAGTATATCCATGTGTTGTCCACCAGATTGAAAGTCTTGATACAAAAAAAAAAACTGTGCAACTTATCATATGCAAGACATGCTACACATTCGTAGCGCATGCACTTACCGTTGTTGCGTAATTAACCATTGCGTGTTGTGTAGCGCACACGCGGCACGCAAGACGACACAGTGTACGAAGACAGGGCGTCGAACACGGGCGCCGCATCTTTGTCTTCGCTGTTGTCCTGCGTGCGTTACTTGCGCTAGACTTCACGCATTGTAATACCTGCTGGCCCGTCAAGCTGTCGGCTTATTAACCGCGTCTTTTTTATTTCCCGCGTTTTTCCACTGTTTCTCTGACCTACGTTGCCAGAGCTGTAGGTATATTCCTGATAAAGATTGGTTAAAGTGCATCGATGGCACAACAGTCAGATAAACATTATTTTAAGGGCATAGCGAAAGTTATTTTGCCACAACCTGTGCTATCTCGCTGAAAAGCCTTGCGCTTCACCTTTTTTATATTTGACATAGAGGCTCCAGCTGCCCCTTACTTGAAAGAAAAACCCAGACGCGTTTTCATTACATTCGCGCCACTTCAACTCGTTGATGGCAGATGAGCGTCAGCATTCGCGTTTAGCATCGCAATCTTCACATGGACATTTCCAGAGGACGATCATTAAATTCAATGTCGGGCAACAGTTCCCAGAAAAGACGACGCGAAATTGTTTCACTTTAAGTGGACACAGCTGCCGTGCTATCACATTGCACACGGGACGGCATAGCGATGGAAGGGTGCAAGTGGCGATATAGAGGCGAGAGTAAACGCTTTAACGAAGGCGTCTATCTTCTGGGGCCTAGAGTGAAATTGAGAGGCAGAAGTTAAATAACCAGTCAATGCCCATCAAGTTCTTCATTAATGGTTTATGATGTGAAAATTGTCAATAACGTACCTCAGTGCGGTTTCTAAGACCAGCTCATTTCAGCCTTTTAACAAATGAAGAATTTGTGGCACGTCTTCGGTTGTCGAAGTAATGGAGCTCAAACTTGGTGTCGGTTATTGAAAGAAATGTTTTGTGGCACGCGCCGGCGCCTTGAAGCTGCATGAGGTAGCCTTAATCTCGATTTACTGTTACCCGCAACGGAGTGTTTAGGATGACATGTGGCAGCTTCCATGTTTCCTAAAGCTACGTGTAGTTTTATACGATCATACGTTCGCAAGTACAAAATTAAAACAAAAACTTGCACTTCCTCTGTACTGCTTCATGAACGTTAGATCATGCAGCTCAGAGGTTGCAGTTATCTTTACCACATCTTTCTTTTAGTCAGCACTTTTGCAGATATCTATCTGAATGTCTTTTGAAGACAACCTTTCCAACTCTAAATACGCTACACAATGGCTATTTACTCCTTATAGCTTTATAGCCTTCCAGGTTAAGCCGTGTCATTAGCACTGCTTCTCATGTGTTGGCGACCTAACAGCGCGCTTCTCAATTAATCCTTGCAGCAATGACTCCAGCGATCAACAGTGTGTATACGCCTTCATCGCCTGCTTGATATTCGTCGGCCTTATCTGTTTGATAACTTTTACAGTGCTTGGAACAACCACAGATGGTAAGTGAAGAATAGTCTCACGTTTTCTAAGTTCGCGGACAAACAGCCTAGGTATATCCTTCTTGCGTACCACTTCTCGTATAAATGATGCTTCAACACATGCATTCTAGCTACACAAGGTACTCCCTAACAGGCGTGTACATAACGAGTTGCATGCAATGCCTATTTGTAATCTATTACATTTGTGAGTATTTTGTAATTGATCAATTACTGTTTACTCGGTAACGCTCATTGTATTTGCATAAGCAATTGCATTTCATCAGTCGCTTAGGCACAGCACATGCACTATAGCGTGCGTCGCAGCCTTAAGCCCACGAACTTGGCAGGAACTACTGTAGAACGCCTGCAGTCGGGTGAGGCAGCAGCCTCACGGAAACAAATCGCTATCAGTAGTTGTTTTCGTATTCTATCGCTCCGCCAGATGTCATCCGATGGTTTGATCCTGCGCTTCTATGGCTCGATAGTGAAGAACCCTTCGGGTGTTGGCGCCACACAATTTCATTGGCACCACTGGGACCATCTTCTCCAAGCCCCGCCAACATTGATGCACTGCGCTTCACAGAGGACCACTACGCGAGCATCGTGGCATTGAGTAATCGCACACTTCTGTGCAAGGTGTTCGTAGTTGCAACACCGCCTTTCCATCCTGCGCACTCATCGAGTTAGTGTTTAGCATGGCAACTGCTGTCGTCATAGAGACAATAGACAGAAGAAACAAATTTGGAGATAGACAATGAAAAAAAAACGAGTATAGGGAAGAAAACAACGCACGTGTGAATTGCCGCAGAATAAATACTAAAACACATAATAATATTTTTTTTTCGTTCCGAAACCACAAAGACTGAGGCACGCCTAAGTGGGTGACTTTGGATTAGTTTTGACCATCTTTGGTTCTTTACCGTGCCGTGAGATCTAAGTAGGATCAACGTATTTACATTTCGCGCCCATCAATATACGGTCGCCGGGGCGGGATCGAAGGTGCGATCATCTCCACACGACGCAGGAACGGTGGTCGCCATGCGCTTCCCAGCGTCTGGGGTGAAGCCGACGGCGACACCCGGTGAGGCGGCCTCTGCGGCGGGGTCTCCTGCGGACCTGTCTGTCGAGGCGTTGCTCGCACACCTGCCGCAGGATCGAAGCGGTAGCTTACCGAGGCGCTGTGCGTTGAACTGCGCTGGTCGGACTCACCGAAGTTCAAAGAAGCTGTCCGAAAGCAGCTATCAAAGCTTCACTCCATTCAGGCCGGGACCACTGCTCGATGCCTTCGTAGTTGTCTCATGCCTAGGCGGCACCACAAAGTTGTTTTGCGGCAACCAGCCATCTCTTTTGTTCTGGCCAAGGATGACGATCACCCAAGGCATTGGTCGCTTTAGCACAAAGGATGGCGTCGCCTTGAAAGCCACGAAACGCCCGCCTTTCCACGATAGCCGGCGGTTGTGAGTCGCAGCGACTCATCTCCACCAGGCTGCCTGTCTAGGTTCCCGAGGAACCAGGGGCGGTGTCCACGGATAGTGTGGTCGTTTTGGGAGTGACGGCAGCCGATTCAACAACCAAGAAAACATCGACGGCATACCCTGGTGGCTTGGATGTCATAGTAGCACCTGGGAGGATAGCCTCGCTGAGGGAAGCGTGGGTGGCGTTCGCAGGCAGGACAGGTGCACGACGCAGGGCCCGAAGCGCTGTCACTGTATCAGGCCGAAGTACGGCGCAACCGCTGACAGATGCGAAGGCGCTCGTCATAACCTGGAGATGTTGTGTCAGCTGGGCGATGGCTTGGACGAGGTTACCGGTACACTCCTGCCTTAGAGCCGCCCACTAGGAGGCTTGGACACCGTCCCTGGTTACTTGCAACAGTGGTAGGGTGGGGGGATTCATAACCGAGGAAGCATGTACGGCATTCCTGGGCAGGAGGTGCCCGGCACGACGAAGAACCTCAAGGACACACTTAAGGATGCAACGCCCTAAGGAAGCTTTGTTGTAGACTGCGCCATTGGAAATGAGAGAAGTATATTGTCACGTAGTAGTGACGCTGAAGAAAACAGTCGTAAAACTGTGTACGACGAAACTGGTTGTTTATTGGGCGAACCTGTGCCCACAAAATCAAGGTACACTCAAAGCACAACGATAGCGGCGAACACAGTCGGCGATCGTCGAAAATCTGATCAGCGGCGAAACGCGTCGGCTTTTATACCTGAGTCATCGAAGGTTCTAGATTAATCCCTGATGCCCGCGTGTCTTCCAGAAAGTTCTAGACAATTCGCCTCAGTCATGCAATCAGATAACAGAAGCGTCGGTGAAAACAGGCAATGGAAAGAAGCATCGATAACGTTCTAGAAACTTCCGATACAGGCGCGTCCTGCGCCGAGCGATAACGTTTAACATTTGTTAGCCGGTGGAAGGCGGCCACCGGTGAAAGATAAACATGTATACGTGTCAATATAGACAAGAGGCTGTCCCTGCGATCGGATACATTACTATGCCTTGCTCTGCTTTCCTCACGCCTGCAGTGCGAGCACCCGTGCCCAAGTACCGCTTTTCTTCTTCATTACCATATATGCATATAAGAGAGCTTCAGAGCTTTCTTTCATGCAAACTGAATCAAAGTCCAAAGCCAACAAACACGCAACGAACCCAAGAAATGGTGAGCGACCCGATGCGATGCATATGTCATTTGATTGCTTGTTTTGTGTCTATTCCAACGAAATTGAAAAGTATTCACTAGAATGAGGCTGCGTATCTAATGCCTCTTTATTTATGCAGTGACAATATTGTGCTCTTCTTTTGAATTAATGCGCGCACTCTTTGACATCGTGTTAACGATGCCTCGCACCCCACAATCCAGTAACTTTCTGGTCTCTGAATTCAACACTCGTTGGACGTTCGTTCATCGATGTTCAAGAGATCTTGGTCTACCGGTGGAACGCCAATCTCGGGACAAAATCTGTAATGCTTCAGTTTTCGAAGAATTTGCTTTGAGAGCACTGATTTGACGCCGCCTGGGTGACGCCATCACCTCGGCGCAAACATATTACGATGACGTCACGCACACGTGAATCATGCGGAAACGGAATCCGTCGTCTCCTACAAAGCGAAGTGGCGCGAGGTGCTCCGGTGTGATTCGAAGGCGCCGTGTGCCGTGTGCAGAGCCTGTGCGTCCCGCGTACACTGGCGAGGTCGGCGTTCAAAGCAAGAAGCATTACTTATTGCCTATATTTTATTGCGATAGCAATTATATGGACACTTCAACCGGATTTCTGCCGTCGGCGTCGCCGTCGCCGTCTTCGTCGCCGTCGCCGTCTTCGTCGCTGTCGCCGTCGCTGTCGCCGTCGCCGTGAGGTTCCGTATAGATCAAATCTTCGCCGCGCGCCGTATGCCCGAGCGGTAGCGTGCGGGGACGCGCGCTATCACGGAGCGCGAACGCACTCAACCTCCCACGCGCCAGCAAGGAAGCGGGGAGCCAGCGCCGGAGGGAGCGGGGGGGGGGGGGGGGGGGCGCACTTCTACTCTGCCAACAACCGCGCTCGTCGCTCGCCCGCACCGTCTGTTATCTCCACACGGCTCTGACCTTTGTATGCGCTCTGCATTCGCCGCTCAGTTTCCGTTGCACCGATAGACCGCACGTATACGTGCGGTCTATCGCCCGCTGCGGCGTATGCGCTTGCTGCCAGCGTTTTGACAGTCGTTGTCTGCAGTCATTCAGTGTGATCTATTCATGGTTGTCTGTGCGCGCTCACACCACGCTTGTTCGTTCAGTTAGTAATAGTCGGGCCACATTTTCCAACGCACGCTACACATGCAATGCTGCCCGGATCGGCAGTGCAGCGCTACAGGTGTATCCCTTCGCACGCGCTGCCCACGGGAAGCGCTTCTCATCAACACCACCGTTTCACACGCGCCTTCTCGTGGTCATCGAGTCTCTCTTCATGTCGGTCTACTTACGCCGCAGCACACCTGCTTACTTAATCAGCTCATGTTTACTACAATTCATATTGCTACCAAAGCCGCTCACCTTACTTCGTATGACATTGCTTTGTAGCTATCGCATTCATTGATTCGCCCTTAGGGTGAAACTGTGACATTTTTTCCTTGGTTTGGGACGTGCACATATAGAAAAAAAACCTGCGCGCCGGTTGGCTATTTCCTTCCTCTTGTTCTCATTACGTTAGCGGACCGCCCAAATGTGATGCAACCACTAAAGTGAATTCTTTGGAAACGTCTTTACTGAAGACGTTTCCACAGAACCAGAGGCCATATTCTGTAAAGTCTTTACAGAATATGGCCTCTGGTTCGTCCACTGGCCTTCACAGTAACTGATATATACTATTTTAAACACATGATACCGCCCGAAAATATTGGGTAAAATGCGGCTGACGTCAGCATGCTTCAATCTTTCGACAATTACATGCACCGCGATGATGATAGTTAATAACAACAGTCATCTTGCCTATGCCAGCTATATACGTGTTGGTACACCGCAACAGGTGTATAACACGCGCATTTATATAAAATACCTACCGAAAATACAGACTAAAAAGTGTAGGAATAAAAATTGGCAAGATATTGTACAGGGGCAACAATTGAAAAGTTCAATACACGTGTAGAAATAAAAATCAAAGCCAATTTCAGAAAGATGGTTGAACGTGATGCTTGCTCCCATGCGAACTGAATCAAAGTCAAAGTGCAAAGCCAGCAACCAGGCAACGACCCCAACAAATGCGGAACGTCCCGGCCGATGCGATGCATATGTGATTTGATTGCTTGTTTAGGATTGCATTTTTGGAACGTTGAAGTTGAATGAAGACAGAGTTCGTTAAGTGGCATAACCTTTATTTTAAATCATGTAGCCTTGATTACACGCACACACAATTCCATGGCCGACTCTACACTTGCGCAGCATTGCCTTGTGATTGCTGTGGTAGACGATCAGAGGCTCTGCCATTGCCGATAAACGGGATCGGCCTTACGGACACGATCGCGCTCGCGCTTACGTTCGCGTATACGGCAGCCTTTTCTGCCATGCGCTGCACCCACGGGCTACACATGGTGACGGCGGGGAATGCATTGCGTCACGCGCGTAATGCAATGCAGATATATACCGTTCGTCTGGGTGGCGTGGCGTTGCAGTTCCCATTGTTTTTATAGGTACAGCTGCAAATGAATACTGTAGTGTTCTACGATAGATATGTCGTGCGCCGTGGTTCTATTGTATGCGCAGATGCGCAGCCGTTGTACTTTTGTGTGCGCAGATGCGCACATAGTTCCATTGAGTAATTTGGTTTTC
This sequence comes from Dermacentor silvarum, assembly GCF_013339745.2. Lineage (NCBI taxonomy): Eukaryota > Metazoa > Arthropoda > Arachnida > Ixodida > Ixodidae > Dermacentor > Dermacentor silvarum. The sequence goes on from NC_051164.1 coordinate 34,611,612, forward strand.
CTGCAGTGCGTTTGGGGCCTCACGGGCGATTCAGTGAGAGATGGAAAGCTTCACTTTAATATGGTAAAATGAAATGACAGGGGAGCAATAGTTTGCAGGACCTGGGGCTAAACCCATAATAGTTTACGTTTATTTGTACATTTGAAATAAACAACAATAATTTCCCCTAGCATGAATATCTGTTTCTGTAAATGATTTTGACTAAAAGATTCGCCGACGATTACGATACTTCCTAATTCAAAATTTGAGCGAAGCTCTACAGGAGTTTTCATTTCGTGATTATTGGCTGGCGCAGACAATCTGTCTCGTGCGGCACGTTGCAAACGAAGCGAAGTGTGGCGCGACTGCCTCGCTTATCGGGAGATCGCGAAAGCCAGCGTGTTGCTGACGCGTGGGCGCGATTCGCAGCAGCCGCCGCAGACACGTTAATGCCCTTTCCCGTATAACGCAGCGCTTGTATCGTTGGCGTCATCGGTGAACAGACACCATGCACTACTCTGGCGCCTTCTCCAGGCCATCGCCGCCGCAGAGCCCGTCTTGCTGGGCACTACGCTTTTATCGTCACGATTTCGCTATACCTTCCTCCTCCGCTTTCCGCCTCATGGTTCCGCCGCACCCTCCTCACCCTCTGTTCCCTTTCGCTGTCTTTCATCCATCGCTGCTCTCCGCATTCGCTCCCATCCTTCGCTGCGCTCGTTCGCTCGGTTACGATGACGCTTGCCGAAGGAACGGCCGCCTAAGGGTTGCGCTCTAAATACTTTGCCCCAAATTATCAACCTAATTCGTTCACTGCATAGCGAGGGCCTCGGATTCATCAGCCCTAATTCCATGCGCTAACGTACGAACGCCTATGGGTCTGTTGCCTGCTACGTAATCAGGGTATGCGATGTGAACCCTACCGATAAACTGATGCTCCTCATCCGCCACCTCAATCATGAGCAGCACTGGTTACCACTTTGAAATTTAATCATTTACGCATACTCAAATACCGAAGAAAGCGGGCGAGTGGACGTGCTAGCATAATTGGTAAAGATTTCACGTGTTATTTGGGAAATGAGACTACGGCTTTCGTTCACTTTCATATCAATGAAACATAACACATGATTTTTCCTAACCTTCTCCGGCTACAAATTGTGGCGGGGATATCATCCGTGTTGTTTTTTGGTCCACGTGGAACCCACGCACACCATCATTTTTGTGATATAACGCGATGAATGGCTATTCTAACAATAACGAAAGAAAACAAAAAAATGCGTTTCTATGCGTCTTTACGCATTTTTGTCTACTGTGTATGGGCAGGCGACGAGGACTCCGACGACGTTGGTGGCAGTGACAGCGGTGACAGCGAAGGCGGAAGTGGACGTTCGGGTGGCGGTGCTTCCTATCCATCATCGTCCCCAGCAGGAATACCACCAGAGAAAAAAGATACGTGTGAGTTGACCTGAACTGGGTGAAATACCCCAAGAAAGGTAATTATGAACACAAATTCAAGAAACGTTTTAAACAACGAGGTAACATTTCCTGTAAACTATGTTAACCTCCACATTCGTGCTAGCTGTATTATGATTATTTTAACTTCTGCGGTAAACACTAGGAACCCTCGCAGTCCTTCTAGCAGTATCATCATTCTTTGGGGTAAAGTTCTTTGTGCGCAGTATGAGACAACGCTTGTTTAGGACGGGATAGAAGAGACGCTATATACCATTTTATAAATATGTAGATTTTCGGCCACATACATTATTTTCACACAATACGTTTCTTAGGCTCCTGTTTCCTTGTCTTATCATTTATGGACTATTTATGGCCAGGGCGTCCAAGTGATCGCAACCAATAAGACTCGCTTCACGACCCATACACGAGCGCCAGTGTGTTTCTATTTGCTTGCAATGGCTATCGAAGAATGTGCACTGGCAGGAGGGGGTTTCTACAAAAGGCTACTCGAATGCACACAAGTAAGAAGGTGGCTATTTTTGCAGAACAATATTTGAACGTATAGCCTACCGCATAAATCTTTCATACATCCTTTCTTTGTACAACAGTATTGCTATTCTAGACGCTATGCTCAGCTATCATGAGGTACAAAAGTCCATTTTAGATTCCATTCCAATACCTGATACGCCAACCATTCCTGACGCGCAATGCGAGAAGTAAGGGACCAAACTTCGTTCATTGTGTTAACACAGTGAACTTGAACCCAGTGCCACCGTCGAGTGTCCCACCATCGAGTGACCCACCGTCGAGTGTCCCACCGTCGAGTGTCCCACCGTCGAGCGTGCAGCCATCGGGTGTACCACCTTCGAGAGCGCCGCCACCTAGAGGGCCTCCATCAGGCGTGCCAACATCACAGCATGCTACAATTGAGGGACTGACAACAACGACGACGACGTCGACAATGATGACAGCGACCGCGATAATGACCAGGATAACCACAAGGACCGCAACGATGACAACGATCACGACGACGACAACGACGACAACGACCGACACGACCACGACGACGACCACGACGACGACCACGACGACGACCACGACGACGACCACGACGACGACCACGACGACGACGACCGCGGCGATAACACAATGTAAGTCAGAGTCGAGTTACTTATCTATCAGTTTGGTGTGCGACAGTGAAAAAAGTTTTCCACAGAAAAGACGCGAAGCGCGAATTCATTAACTACGAGGATGGCGTCACGATGTGATTGCGTGTGATCGCTGACACCGAACGTGAAATCTTAGTGCCAACACAGACTTGTGATCTTGCAATGTCCGTATCTTCATTGCTATCGCCTAACTTGATAACGCCGTACCTCTTCGTTGCGACATCCGTGGGTCACTCACCTACGTAGCCCTTGTTGCTTCTGCTCGAGATCGCGTTGTTGTTGTTGTTGTTTATTTATACTGGTCAACCCAATTAAGGGCCTTTACAGGAGTGGAAAAAAATAGAAGAAAAGATACAAAATTCTGCTATATCTCGAGCAAATACAAAATACAAGGCAGTACAATGGCAACATCTATAAAAAGTGACATGCAGTGAACAAAGACAAAATACATTGTTTTATGCGCACCAGAAACAAAAATACATGCTAAGACGCATTCATACCAGAGAACATGACATTCTCTAAACCAGCAGTAAATAAAATCACTGACGGAGGAAGATGTCACAACTGAATTTGGTAATTCGTTCCATTCCTTAATCACCCTGGGAAAAAAGCTGTACTTGAATGTATCATTTCGTCTAACTGGCGGCTGTATGTATAAGGTGTGCCTGTGTCTGAAGCGTTGATGCGGTGAAATTATGCAGTATTCAGATAAATTTATTTTAACCTGGTTATGAATAATTAAAAACAAAAATTTTAATCGGTGAAACTTCGTCCTTAATTCTAACGCGGAAAGGTTTCCACGACTGCATAGTTCAGTAGGAGAGTGCATGCGCTGATATTTATTAAATATAAATCTAGAAGCCAGTCGTTGAACTCTATCCAATTTATGACGGTTAGTAGCAGTGTGTGGGTCCCATACTATCCTAGCATATTCAATGATTGGCCGTAGTAATATCTTATACGCCAGGCTTTTCACTTCAGGAGTTGCGCTATACAATCTTCGCCTGAGGCCCCAAAGAACTTTATTTGCCCTTCTACAAACTTCATTGATGTGAATGTTCCACCTCAAGACTGAAGTAAATATTAATCCCAAATATTTACATTCTGTTACTCTTATTATTTCATGGGGACCGATACTGTATTTATACATCAGGGGCGTCTTTTTCCGTGTTATAGTCATACAAACTGATTTTACTGGGTTCAGTGACATTTGCCATTCATTACACCATTGTCGAATATTATTTAAATTGGTGTTGAGGTCTAACTGGCCATTTAAAGATTCAATCCTTTTATATATTACGCAGTCGTCTGCAAACAATCTTAGCGGGACAGTTATATCAGTTGGCAAATCATTAATAAAGATAGGAAATAAAAGAGGCCCCAAAACACTGCCTTGAGGTACTCCAGACAAAACTGCTTTGGACGTGGATTTATATTAAATTTATTTCAACATACTGCTCACGAGAGTGGAGGTAGGATCTAAACCACTTAGTAATGTTTGGATTTCTAAATATTTCATTTATTTTTAACAAGAATTTAGGATGCGAGACTTTATCAAACGCTTTGGCGAAGTCTAAAAAAATTCGGTCAATATGTGCTCGGCTATTTATCGTTAGTGAAAGATCGTGGACTGTCTGAACGAGCTGAGTTATTGTAGACAACCCTTTACGAAAACCATGTTGAACTTGTGATAGTAAATTGTTAGTTTCCAAATAATTTGAGAGATGTTTACTGATTATATGTTCAAGTAGTTTGGAGCAGGTGCTCGTAAGAGAGATGGGCCGGTAGTTACATACGTCTGATGTGCTCCCACTTTTGTGGACACGAATTACTTTAGCTTGTTTCCCGGCCATAGGAACTGTTCCCTGGGTAAGCGATGATAGATTATGGTGAGATGTTTAGTGCTCTACAGTGGAGCAAAGCCCACAGTAGAGCACTGCATGGGCTCGGGCTTACCCGAAAGCCCGTGCCCGGCCCAAGGGCAGGGCCAGGCCGGGTAGGGCAGTTTTTTCACGGGCTCGGGCCGGGCTCGGGCACGCCATGTGCTTTTTGACCCGGGCCCGGGCCGGCCTCGGGTTTTTTGACGTAGGCCCGGCCGGGCTCAGACTTTGTAGTGGTGTGCATGTAACGTGCAGCGAGTTATCCTAGCGCGTCTCGACTCTGAAAAACCTGTTAAGCCGGTTCAGCTGGAAGCCGCGGCGACCGTCAAGAGTTCTGGGCGCACCAAATCTACTAAAACATAAAACAAAACATATGTACTGCACAGATGTTCTGTGAGAAAAACTGGGCGTCCACCAGCATCCGCTTAGCTAACGCGCGCTTGCTAGCACACGACTCACTTGACAACGACTGCAAAATTGAAAACGTCGCGTTGTATATTCCGTGCCTCAAATATATATGTTTGGCAAAATGGTGTAAACATAAATTTGCAGTTGAAGTAAATCACTATTTTAAGAGCGTACTATGAGCAATCAGCCTCGGTTCCGGGAGCGAAAGTTCGTTGAATATGCCGCGGAGCGCGTCTTGGCCCCAATCCAGTTCGGTCGCAGCGCCCTCGCACAATTTTGGTTGGGGAAGAGCAATCGTACTCTCTGCGTGGCACTCGAAATTCACTTACGCGCCGTCACGTGTTATATAATCGACATCGTGAATAAAGTTATGGGAAGTAAATTCAAGGCAATCATTTACTTCCCATACAGGAACAGTAAAACTCCAATGAGAGTCAGGTGTCAGTAGCAAGGTAATTAAATAACGAATAGCCTTGGTAGGTGGGACGTCTGCTCTGGCAAAATGATTCAATCGTATTGAGCCTCGAGCTCTGGACAACTACAGCCAGCGCTTGTTTTTTTTTAGCCATGACTTGTCTGTTACAAGGCGAGGATGGGCTCGAAGCCCCCTGTCCCGCCCCCACCTCGCCCCCCGTTTGTTTCCAGAGCCCTGCGTCGCCTCGTATATGCGAAATATATTAGTGTTCCCAGTAGAGCGCAGTTCACGTTGCTTGACACTCAATGTGTTTTTCGGTCTCGGGCCGGGTTCGGGCCGGTTTCGAGCAGGGCTCGGGCCGGGCTTTGACCTAAGGTAAAGGGGTGGCGGGCCGGGCCGGGCGGGTAACGTAGAATATTTCCGGGCCCGGGCCGGGCCGGGCCGGGCCCGGGTGTCGTCATAAAACTTTTCGTTGGGTTAGGGCGGGCAGCCCAACGTAAAAACGGGCCCGGGCAGGGCCCGGTCTGAAAAAATCGGCCTGTGCAGTGCTCTAGCCCACAGTATATCATTGCACCTGGGAGTGCTCACATCCTCCGGGCTACTTCCCTATCCCTTCCCCTTCCTCCTGGGAGACTGCCTGACCAGCTTAGACCCGCAAGAGCAGCGACGGCTGATCCAGTTGGCACGCGGGGTGGTGCGAGCCAATGGGGCCCTGAACTAAGGGCTCCATCCTATGAGGAACTCGCCCCCCCCCCCCCTTCCTTAACAGTAAATGTTTTCTCTCTTTCTCTCTAGCTACGCATGGTTGCGGCTACTTAAGCTTAGTCAGTCATCGATAGCCAATCGATAGCCATCAATAGCTAATCTATAATTGATCACTTATCAATCAATTCTGGACAATGCTGGGGATGAGTTGGTAGTGCTTAACCTAGCCCGAAAGCCTGGAGTAGCTAGGTGCCCACCAGCTGCCGCTGTCTCTTTAGCGTTGCGCCTCAAGTGCAAGCTATTTCACGGGTATCCCAAACTCGGCGAGGAGGCGCAAATTGTCGTTGTAGCTGTCTGGTCGGAAGTGTTCCGAGAACACAACAAACGTGTCAGATGAGCGCCAGTCCTTCCTGCCCACATCCATTACGCTTGACGGGCTCCTTGGGGAAACTGAAGAACGATACTGAGCACTTCTTGCTCCGTTCGCTCTGGCACCCCACAGAGCCACATAGGCGTCGCTGTGGCATTGTTACCAGCCGGAGCAAGTTGAACAAATTCAATGACAGGCTGAACAAAGCAGAAGTTTCCCGCATGCGCGCACAGCTGAAGCACGTATTCTTCGCCGGAATATACATGCTCGATCGGCAAGCATGCAGCTTGTTACGTCATGGCTCGCGAGCGTGCCAGTGTTGCTCGACTGTTATGCCGTTTGAGTGTAATATAATAAAATTGAATTACAAATCACGTAGTGCCTCAAATGCGCTAAAATTTTGCCGACGTGTACGTGAACGCACAAGGATTACCACACATTATACAGATTATGATCGAAAATTGGGCGCCATGCCCCTTTTAAGTTGATACAAACTGGATGCAATCGATTTCTCGCAGTGCTTATAGCGTCGAGGTGATAAACTATCAGCAGTATTTCATGAAATCCGTAACTTTCAAAATGGCGGAAAAATAGTGGTTATAGCGGCTTCAAAATTGCGGCAAATAGTTGTTAACGGCAGTCGCTAACGTACGACTGGAGCTGCGTAGCTTTGCATGTTATAGGTATGTTTTAGGTCTTAATGGAACACAATTTTGAGAGGAAATATACAGATTTAAGTGCCAGTCGTCGTGTTGTATATGCTACAACGTCTTCTCGCACATTTACAAATTCAGCGTTCCCCTAAATATGACTTCATATGACGTAAACGTTAGCCTTCAAATTAGTTTGAGTGCCATAATCGCGTTATATATACAAATAGACAATACCTAATCTGTTACCATCATTCTGATGCAGTTACCTAAATAAATTATGAATACTCATTCAGAAGAGGTACACGGCTTCGAACGCCATTTTTGTCACATCGCTGTACTCCGCTTTATTCGAAAATTTTTATGCAGTGTCTTAATAGATGTCACGAATGACCACCTGAATCGTTGCTGTAGCTTGTGTGCATCTGCTGCGATGTCAAAGCACCTTTCTTGTCAACTCTGTTTGCTGTTCTCAGTCACACAACTCATCTGCACGGTTTCCAAGTTCGCCGTCTTAAGCACCATGTACCCACCAGACGGCTTGTGTCACTACTTGTTCTACTGCAACGTGGTCGTAAGTGGCGGCACCATGCAAGCCGTAGAGTCGGTTTCATGGGACGCCTTCAAGATGGAAATATTAAAGCTCAAGAAAACATCCGGAGGCATCAGTTTCGACGCCAGGTAAGTGACTTACAGTTAATTTGCCTTCCAATTAGGCATACCTACTTCACGAGTTTTATACCCTGCTCAGATATTTTCGATGCGCTGCCGCGTCCCATCGTTGCCCGTAGCTACATCTACTGTCCACCAAGAATCTTGACTGCGCCGTCGATATTCATGGCAGGTAGGAATCCTGTGTTATCTTTATCCACTTATACCGCCATTTTTACCGCGTGCGAATAATCACTCTTCGGTAACTCACGCCTTTATTCCACCGGACCTTCCCTGCAATCCGAGAGATCGTAATGCTGGCCTGCGTTGGAACTTCAACCACCCGTGATTCTATAACCGGTGCGCAAGGTAATCCACACTAGTAATTTCGTTTTATTGCGGTAGCAATTATATGAACACTTCAACCGGATTTCTGCCGTCGCCGTCGCTGTGAGGTTCCGTAGAGATTCCAAGGGCGATAAAATCGTCGCCGCGCACCGTATGCGCGAGCGAAAGCTCGCGGGGGACGCGCGCTATCACAGAGGGCGAACTCCCCCGCACGCTATCACCGAGAGCGAACACATGGCGGAAAGCAAACTGCGACCGTCGCGCGAAAGGCCGTGGGGGTATGGGAGGGAGGGAGGCGGGGCGGCACTGTGCTCCGGCACCAAAGGCGTATCTTGCCACTCAATCTCCCACGCGAAATCAAGAAACGGGAAGAGGGGGGTTCAGCTTCTCCTCTGCCAACAAATTCTCCTCTGCACTTTGCCCGCCGGTGCCGGTCGTCCGCACCGTCTTTTATCTCCACACGGCTCTGACTTTTGTATGCGCAGTGCATTCGCCGCTCAGTTTCCGTTGAAGCGATAGACCGCGCGAACCTGCGCTTGCTGCCAGCGTTTTGACAGTCGTTGGCTGCGGTCATTCAGCGTGATCTATTCATGTTTGCTTGTGCGCGCTGACACCACGATTGTTAATTCAGTTAGTAAGCCAATGTGTCCAAGTTTATGCAGCCGATAAAACTACTATCCCTACTCCGAATAGCTCTCTACTAATTTGCTATCGCAATCGATGCTTCGCCTTTCGGGCGAAACTGCGACATTTTTTTTATTTAAACGGCTTTGTGAACGCGAGCGGTACGGCAGCAGACTGAACCAACGTAATGATGCTTAGCAGCAGCTTATCATAGCCATGATCCACCAACGTGTTCTTGTCTTGCTTTAGCGCAACTCAGTTTGACTATGAAGGAAAAAGGACACACAGGTGAAAGGATGGCCACCCACTTCCAACTGGTTTTATTCCATAACCCTATTGCGCAGTATATATGGCCGGCTCATAGCACACGTTCCAAAACAATCGAATCAACAAGCTTACAAGAAGCACATGACTCCAGTCCACTGAACACGTGCCGACCAGTTTGAGAAAGTCAAGTTCCTGCTTTGCACTAGCGAACATAGCATCATTACACAATTTTATCAGTGCATTTATAACGCGTGATAAAGCATGATATAATTGTTTCATCATGCTGCGTCCGTTAGTTTTGAAGGGCACAGCCAGCGGTTGTCCAAAGCAGGCTATCCGATGCCAGTGAAGGTGTCAGTGGCAGAATGCTTGCGTAAAGATTCTCCGGAGCTCAGACGGCAGGAGAACGATGCAGTGAACGCTGGTATCAAAGCAAGTGATAATGCAATATATTCACAATGTTTCTCACCTTTTGAAAAAGATTGCAGAAAGAGCGAGCATCCGAGTCGTTCTCTCTACTCCTGATAAACTGGGCAGGCTATGCAATCTCACCAACCCCACGAAGAAAACACAGCCAATGTGTGGAAAAATACATTTGAACAGATATGTTGAATGCACTCGAGCAGTTGTATATAAGTTTCCCATGCCGTGCACCGGTGTCTATACTGGACTGACCGGAAGGTTGATGATTCGATTCTTTTAATACGTGTGCTATGAGCGGTCCATATAATGCGCCATAAGTTCAGAGTTGGAAGTTGGCGCTCATCAGTGTGACCTGTGTGTCCTTTCTCCTTCAACTGAAACTGAGTCGCGCTAAAGCAAGACACGATTATCATGCACCGAATCGCTTATTCAGCAGTACATGTGAGCCACCAAGGTATGTTTTCGATTACTGATGTGCCGGATACGTTATGTGCATCGTGTTCAGCGGTGATCGTTTGATGAATAAGCCCACGTTCCCACGAAAGCAACAAAGTGATTTGGACGTGCTCGTTCACTAAAGTTATTCTTGTACATGTCTCTTGACAGCCGCAAGGAAAATCACTCTCCTTTTTTATTGGCTAAAAAAAAACGCTAGAAGGTTTTCCGCACTCAGTTCAGCAGAATTGATTTTACAGGGATTTACCAATGCAGGAACGGCAATTATCAGCTAAACTGCAGCATATCACACGCGCAGTCACCTGGACTGTCCCACCAAACCGTGACATAGTGGCTAAACCGTTCTGCTGCAGGCATAGGGTTCGCACCTAAAGAGGATCCGCGATCGGATGAGAACAGAATACAAAAAAAAAAACTTCATTTACAGTTCTTTAAGTGCGTTGTGAAGCGGGTGTTATGAAAATTATAGCGGAGTATACCCGAGCAAGTTGGAATACGCTAGCGCAAGACAGGGGTAATTGGAGATCGTAGGGAGAAGCCTTCGTCCTGCAGTGGACATAAAAAGTTGTCGCAGTTTCACCTGAAAGGCGAAGCATCAATGGCGATATCAAATTGGTAGAGAGCTATACGGAGTAGTGATATTAGCTTTATCAGCTGTATAAACTTGGACATGCAGCAGCACCGGCAACACGCAGAACTGTTGTCGACGCCGTCGGCGTTTTGCCCGCGTTCGCTCAATATGCGTGCGGCGTTGGTGACTGTTGCCGGAGCCTCTGATATAAATAGGCACTTGGTGCCGCAGCTAAACGTCGCCTCCCTTCCCTCCCCCTCCCCCCCCTCCCCCACGGCCTCTCGCGCATCGGAAGAAGGCGCGTTTGCTCTACATATATGGTGATTGTAAAGGATGAAAGAGACGCCTACTTCTGCAGCCCTTAAGGGAGCACGGCGCAGAACGCGCGTTTGTTCTCCGCCGTGCGTTCACTCCCCGTGAAAGCGCGCGCCCCTCGCGCCCTTTCCCTCGCACATACAGCGTTCGGCGCACGGCGACGATTTAATCTCCATTGACGTCATACGGAACCTCACGGCGACGGCGGCGGCGACGGCAGAAATCTGCTTTTGAGTGTCCATATAATTGCTATCGCAATAAAATATAGGCTGATGATGATGATGATACCCAAGCAGTGTGGATCGAAGCACCTGTGTACCCGCGGTTCTAGACGTTCCCGTTTTGGCTTTCCCTTTTCGAGGTAGTTGGCGTATACCATGGGTCACAAGGGATTTCGTTCTGTACATGCCTTCTCATCTGCCGGTTTCTTTCTGCTTCTACAAGAGCTGCGTCTTTCCTACAGCAAAATCCATATGACCCACAGCACACAGAGTGGGCATAGAACAGCTGCAGCGATGCAGACACGTCAGATTTTCTTCTGTTTCTTGGTGCAGATGTTATCATCGAGCGGCCTTTGTGATGATACGAGTGACCGCCAGCACGATTTCCACCATGCCATCGACTGCGCGCCTTATCTCTCCTGCTCGGCTGCCGCTAAAGCCTATCCGCGATTCGTCACAAATGAGCCAATGTTGCCCGGCGCCACCGGACGAAGCCTTCGCCTTCAAGTGGTCCGCACCATTGGCCACATAAGCTCCATAGTCAGAGTCATCAAGTGTATTGCACCCACTGGTCATCGCAGAGCGCCTTCAGTGGCCATGTAACAGCAGCAGCGATGCACACGCGTCCAATGTTCTGTTTCTTGGTACAGATGTTATCAACGAGCGGCCTTGGTCATGAACCGAGCGACCTGCAGCACGATTTCCATCTGCCATCGACTGAGCGCCCTATGTGTCCTGCTCGGCGGCCTCTAAATTATATGCGTGATTCGTCACAAATCAGCCAATGTTGCCCGGCGCCACCGGATGAAGCCTTCGCCTTCAAGTGGCCCGCATCATAGGCCGCTCAAGCTCCATCGTCAGAGTGATCAATTGTATCACGCCCATTTAAGCACTGGTCATCGCCGAGTGCTTTCAGGGGGCATGGAACAGCAGCAGCGATGCCATCACCTCCAATTTTCCTCTGTTTCTTGGTGTTGGTTACTCCATATCCTTCGTTGCACTGTAAACGAACAAGCAATGCCGACCTGCTGCCTTTTCCATGCCCAAGCGTGTTGCTTCTGATGTCTGTGAATGCATATATGTCCAGTGTAATGAAGGCACTGGGCCACGGTGCTGGTGAAGGTGGAAGAAGAAGACAAGCAACGCTTGCTCGCCCGCTTCGCCATAGCTCCCACTGACTTGTTTCGTTCTACTGTTGAAACGCCAGATCGAGTGCTGCTAGGCAAACATCTCCGTTGCAGTCTGGTGGAGGCGCTGGGTTTCTCTTCCACATCCTGCAACTCCGCAGTCGGACGCTACCACCTCCTCCATTTGATGAATGATCTCGGACCGTCCCAACCCACGACCATTGTCTGCCCTGGCGTCATTCGGCAGCGCGATCCTGCTATATTTAGCGGAGCAGAAGACCTCGATGTCGAGGACCGCGCCAAGCTCACTAATGTAAGCTTTTATTAGACGGGTGTGGCGAACCTATGGTTCCGAAATCACGAAGCCAGTTTTACCACCTCGTCAGCTTTTACGAGCACTTTAACCAGGTCTCCGGCCGTCCCGCCGTTCGCTGCCTTCGTGCACAGCAGTTATTGCGTGGTCGGGCTAAGGCAATGACATGGGCTTTACCAGCTACATTGAAGACGTGCTCTCGTTCTGCAGGCGCGTCAACTGATCCATGGACGAAGCTGCCAAGATCAAGCATGTCATGAATGGCATCCATGACCACGCCTTCCAGATGCTCGTCGCCATGAGTCCCCAGACGGTGGCCGAGGTAATTCAGCTCGGTTAGCAGTACGACGAGCTGCGCAAGCAGCGTGCCTCAACACGTTCGGCTGCTCAGTAGGATACCACCGATCTGGCTCCCTCGGATTTCAGGCACGACGCTGCCGACATTTCTGCTTTAATGCCGAAGGTAAAGCAGTTCAACCACCAGGAAGTCGCGCGTCAACTGTCTCTGGCGACCGGCCCTCCTGAGCCGGTGACATCCTTGACTCCTTCGCTTCATCAAGTGCTTCAAACGCAAGTTGCTGATGCACGCCACCTGTCCCTCCTCCGCAGCCTGTTGTTGGACCACTGACGTACGCTAACGTTGTCGCCCGGCCTTATGTTCCTCCGGCTCCTGACGCCTACCGGACCACCGGAACTTTCCATGTGCCACCACCACCTTCACGTCCGGTTCCCGTTCCTTACTCGGCAGCTAGAGCCCCTGTCGTCAAGCCGTGGCGTACACCTGATAACTGGCCAATATGCTATTTATCTGGTTTCCCGGGTCACGTAGCATGGTTCTGCCGCCGTCGCAACTTCCGTTTCCCTGACAGCGGGGGCGCCTCCGGCTACATGCCTGCTCGACTTCCGCGCCATGACATGTCTAATCTTCCTCCGGACTCGTCTTCTAGTCGCCGCCCCTTCGATTCACGCCGGTCGCCCTCCCCACGTCGCTGACCCATTTGTCCTTTGGTTTGTCGACTCAGTCCAGCCCGCGAAGAAAACAAATAGTCGCAGTTCCCGAAGCAAGAACTGCGTTCACGTCGAACATTTCAAGGCCTTATTTTTCTACTGCGAACGCAATTGAACTGCCCGTAGATGGCATCACTCTACGCGAACTTATTGACACTGGAGCCAACATTTCTATTATTAGTGAAAATCTTTGCCGCAATTTGAACAAAGTGACCACTCCACTTATCTATCACTGCGTACAGCAACCTCGCATCGCATTCAGCCTTCAACAACATGCAGAGCCCGCGTAGTCATTCAAAGCGTTTTGTATGTTGTCGAATTTGTCGTCCTATCCCGTTCCTCGCACAATGTTATTCTTGGATGGAATTTCCTATCTGCTAATGAAGTTGTTGTCGACTGCGCTCCTGCCGAACTTACGTTATCAGTGCTGTGCGTTGACCCTGACCACCACTATTCTACTATGGTTGTTGCTGCCTCTGACATTGACATCGCACCTTTCTCAGCCGCTCCGGTCCCTGTGTCGTATGACTTTGTCGCGAACTCATCTGTTTTGTTTACGCCGTCACCCCCTTGTGCGAGCCTTCGGAACCTGCTGCTTCCTTTTGCTGTCGTCAATTTCTGCGGCGGTTCTGCTACCCTTTACGTGTGCAATCCCTCCGCGTGCCTTTCATCCATACTCCCCGGTGAGTGCCTGGGGAGCTCTGAATATTTAAACTGCGTCTTCCCGGCTACCATGTTTGACGATGTGGCATCACTTCCGCTTTGCGCCCTCACTCCTCCCGACGCGACCGATGCCCCTATGGACGTCTTCGCTCATGCCGTCGACTCTGCACTCACACCTGTCCAGCACGCGGAAATGATCAAGCTCCTCCAGCGTTTTCGGGCCTCATTCGACATTGGCCAACCGTCCTTGGGTTGAGCCTGAGCAGTCATTCACCATATCGACACCGGTCAACAAACCCCTTTGCGCCAGCATCCGTATCGTGTGTCTGCCGCTGAACGCCGGATCATCGACCAGCAGGTTGACGACATGCTGCAGCATGGCATCATCCGGTCCTCTCACAGTCCGTGGACATCTCCGGTTTTCCTCGTTAAAAATAAAGACGGTTCCGTAAGGTTCTGCGTCGACTATCGCCGCCTTAACCGCATAACGCGCAAAAATGTTTGTCCTCTGCCGCGCATCGACGATGTCTTGGACAGCCTACAGGGTGCGTACTTCTTTTCCTCGCTGGATCTGCGCTCCGGGTACTGGCAAGTGCTGATGGCACAGGTCGATCGCCACAAGAAAGCCTTTGTAACACGTGATGACCTATATGAATTCACCGTCATGCCCTTCGGCCTCTGAAATGCGCCTGGCACTTTTAAACGAGTGATGGACGCTATTCGTCGAGGCCTGAAGTGGAACACGTGCCTTTGTGTCACCTTCTACTTGCTTGGGAGCGGAAGAGTTGCGTACATGCGCTACTCTCGATGGAGGAAAGACACGACTGGCAGCACAGCAAACAAGGATTTATATGTACAAGGACGGTAAAAGCACAAGGCACACAAAACTAGAACCATATTCACCAAAAATGTTCACACGAACTTAAACACCAAACTTAGGTTAAATACAAACTAACAAAAAGTAATCTATCTCGGTTTTGGAGCCTAGCGCCGCCTCAAAGTCTCTAGGTCAGTCCTAGCCTTGACTCGCCAAAGTCTGGCCGCCCTGAATTCGGCCTAACTGCGTCGCAATAGAGAAGTGCGGCTTCTTACGGACCGTCGGTTTGAAGTTCTTGTTGTTGAGTACACGTCGTGCTCGTCCGAAGCGTTGCGGGTGCCGTAAGTGCCGACGCCTCGCGGTTCCGTTGACCTGACCGAGTGCGTGGCTGGTGCCCCGGTAGCCGCCGCTGACGTGTCACTCGCCGGGTTAGGCCTCGCGAAGCGTTATTCGCCTTACGTCAATCGGCATGGCGGCCCGGTAGCACGGTGATTATCGGTTGAACGGGCTTGGCCGAGGAAGAGGGATTCTCGAGAAGAAGACCGGAATCACCGTGAGCCGCAGCAGCCGGTCCCAAGAACTTCGCTCGGACGTCTCTGAGGACTACAGCTACACCTGGGCCTTGCCAGCTTCACGAGCTTCGTGGCCCGGTCCTCCGCTCTCCCTTCGTCAGAGCATAGCTGACGAAGCGACCTTCCAACTCAAGAGCCACGTCGATAATGCTGTTTCATCGCTTCTCCCTCGCGGATTACACCTCGGTTCAAGTGCCCCGAGCGCTCGCGCCGTTCGGAACGCTCCGCGATCTTTTTCGTCTTCTTTTCTCACCACGGGCGACCTCTTACATGGGACACTTTGTTACTTAGATGACATTGTAGTTTTTTCAACCGACTTTGCGTCACACCTCAGCCGCCTTGAGCAAGTTCTTGCGTGCGTCACCGCTGCAGGACTGCAGCTAAATTGGAAGAAATGCCACTTCGGTGCTCGCAAGCTTACGATTCTCGGTCATGTGGTCTCAAAAGACGGTATCCTCCCGGACCCTCCGAACCTGAGTGCCGTGTCCCCGTTCCCCAAGCCAACTACCCAGAAAGTGCTTCGCAGCTTCATCGGCCCATTGCAGCAGAAGTTATTGCTCTTAGGCGGCGATGTTGAACTGAACCCCAGGCCACCCAAACAGGATCCTAGCCAGTCCAACAACGTCATCGTCTCCCTTTTTAAAGCTTTAAAGGAAAAAAAATGACAAGAATCACCGCGAAATACTCTCTCAGCTCAATGAAGTCCGGCAAACGCAATCAAAACATGAGCGCCAGATCACTGTTATGAACGATCGACTTGTTGCTGTTGAAGAAAAAGTAGCTGCTTCGCAGGCCTTCGCAGGCCTTCGCAGGCTCGACATTGCCCAGGCAGTGTCCGAAGCTTTGCAGAATAAAGCAGAGGCACTTGATAGATGACTGTATGAATTCGAAGACAGGTCATGATGCGATAATCTAATTTTCTACTGCTTAACTGACTCGCAATACGAAACATGGGTTGAGTCTGAACAGCTTGTGTGTGAGATGCTGCTTTCTGCAATGAGCCTTCTGCTACCCAATGAGACAATAAGCTCGTGCGCATCGGCTAGGTCAATTTTCGTCCGATCTCTCTCGTCCTATCACAGTGATATTATCGAACTTGAAGATCTACAAAATTACATTTTGCGATAGAAGAAAAATGAGAAGTTTGGGGGTTAATGTCACAGAAAATGTTTGCATGTCAACTCAGAATTCGCGCAAGAAACATTTCTAATTTGGAAAGGCAAGTAGAGAAAAGGTTGATGTTCGTCAGAAGAAGTTGTTCATAAAGAATCAACATGTAGGCATCCCATAGCACCTGCCAATATCACATATATAACCAGGCCTTTTCACACAGCCTTCACAGTAACACCCCGCCAGCTGAACAGCCCCCTGCGTAGCTATCTGCTTGTGGTCATGAGCCTACAAATAACATGTTTTGTTCTCTAACATTGAAAGTATTAATAAGCGTGATGATTTGTGTAATCTCGTCGACACGTGCAGTGCACACATAGTGGTTTTCACAGAAACCTGGGTGAATTCAAAGATATCTAATAATGAAATACAAAACAGCGAAAGGAATTTAACACATATCGATGTGACCATGATGGCCGAACACGGGGAGGTGTTCTATAATAGCGGTAGCTGACAATCTGCACTCTTGACACGTTCGACTTGTTCCCCCTCAAGAAAACATATGCGCCTCGATTTGCATTAATTATCGAGATACAATCTTTTGCGCACGCTATCGGCCTCCAAATGCTCTAACGTTATTTTTAGCAACCTCTATGACGTATTCAACCGAATTTTAGTTAGATTTCCTTCTTCACCACTCTTATTGTAGACGATTTGAACTTGCCAAAAATAAATCGGTCGGGTGCATTGCCCTCCACACTGGCTTCGTCATCCGATACCCTTCGCTTCATAAATTTGTGTGCATACTTTAACTTCTCTCATCTAATTACCCAGCCAATCCACACCACGCCCACTTTCGCAAATATTCTTGATCTTGCTCCAACTACGTCTCTGAATCTAGTTCATTCATTGACATCTTTGTTGGGGCTCAAACAAAACTCCTTCATTCAGTTTGAGGTTGAAAATTCTAACAGGTATATGCGACCTAATCCTAAAATTATCAGAGATCACTCGAGAACAAACTTTTCTTCCATAAATGCAGAACTGGAAACTTTTTTTTTAATGAGTACATGCCAAACTTCGCGAACTGTAGTGTGAAAATGAATGCATCATCTTCATCATCATCAGCCTATGTTTATGTGCACGAATTGCTGGCTTTTATAGAAAATGTTCACATTCACGTGCGAAAATACATACCAATATGCGACATATCAGGCAAGCATCGTGTCCCATGGTTCACTGCCTCATTCAAACGTCTTTTGTGTAAAAAACAAACAAAAAAAAAACAACTAGTTTTTCGCCGAGTCAACATGAACGGCTGTTCTTATCACGGGGATTTATACCGTGCCATAGCTTCAGATTATCGAACAGCATTGAAAGACGCCAAGCATGTATTTTTCCGCAGCACGCTTCCGTCATTGTTGACTGATAATGCCCAAAAATTCAGGCACATCATTGTTAGTCCCAAGCCTAAGACAATAGCTGTTAACGATAGCAGCGACGCGGCCACTCCTTCATCACAGTGTCCCCAGTATGACACCTTTTCTAAGGCCTTTTTCAGCAATCATCTGTTTCCCTCCCCTGTTTTCAACCTGTGTAAAATTCATTTGTGGACCCAATTTTAATTGCCAGTTTTGGTGTACAAATTCTAATTAGAAATCTAAACGTTTTTTCCGCCTGCAGGAATTGCCGAAATAGATTCAAAATTTTTAAAGAATATGAATTTTGTTTATCCGTTTACTTGTGTGCTGGTGGGCCATTAGATTTACAGAATGGATACCAAGAGAAGGGAAACGCATACGAGGATGGTAGAAAACTAGGTGGGGGGAAATTAGGAAATTTGCAGGCGCGAGTTTGAATCAGCCAGTGCAAGACAGGGCTAATTGGAGATCGCAGCGAGAGGCCTTCGTCTTGCGGTTGACATAAATATAGGCTCATGATGATGATGATGATGATCTAATTGGTATAACACTTGCCTCATGAAACTGAATACTAACAAATATAAGGTTACGTGTGTTTCACACCGGTCTCCTATTGCGATTCTTAGTGCGTATCACATTTCAGGCTCTGTACTTAACAAGTAACAACTTATAAGTATTTACGGCTCCATATAATTTCTGATCTTTCATTGCAGCCGCATCTCGATTATATTTTTAACAATGCTAACCGTATACTTGGTTACTTGCGGCGTAATTTTTCTATGCTCAATCTTCATTAAAGCTACTGCTCTACAAAACCATAGTGTGATCGAAATTAGAGTACGCATGATCTGTGTGGAAACCAGGCCTCGAAACCCTTACTAATCAATTAGAATCAGTACAGAGTCTCAGAATTCATTTTATATTCTGTAACTTCTCCCGCGCTGCTAGCGTAACTGTAATGAAAACTACCTTGAACCTTGCTAATGTAATGAAGAACAGGAAGTAAGCAGTAGAGTGGCTTTCTCATCGATGAAGGACGCAAACACAGATCACGAGCTGTTGGCGCCGAGACCGTCGTTCCCTTGGAGCTGCGTTGGTTTTTCGCCTGTCGCTTTCCGTTAATAAATCCTCTTATCAAAGTGGTGGACGTGCGGGGTACCCTCTTCAAGCTTGGAGCTCCGTAGCCGCGCGTTGCCCAACGCCGCTCCGACAATGCCTGATGACGCCACCCAGCAAGGCGCGGCCCAATCTCCGTCGGTCATCGTGTCAAGCGTACTGCGCCAGCGCGATCCTGGTTTCTTTAGCGGCACCCATGACCATGACGTAGAAGATTGGCTGTCGTCGTTTGAAAGGGTGAGTGCGCCCAGCAAGTGGGATGACATTACGAAACTTCGCACCGTCTTGTTCTACCTAACAGACGTCGCGAACTTCCGGTATCGCAGCCATGAGTCGGACTTCGCCACTTGTACTACTTTCAAGACGAGCTTCGCGGAAGTGTTTGGTCGCCCCGCAGTGCGCAAGCTTCACGCTGAACAGCGCCTACACGGGCATGAGCAGCAGCAGGGCGAGAACTTCACTAGCTATATCGAAGACGTCATTGACTTGTGCAAGCGCGTGAATCCTTCCATGATTGAGCAAGACAGGATCATGCACAGCATGAAAGACATAGACAACGACGCCTTTCCGGTGTCGCTGTCCAAGGACCCATGCACCGTGTCTGAACTGGTGAGCCTGTGCCAGAGCTTCGACAAACTACGTAAGCAACGCATCTTAGCTCGGCGGCAAACGTCAACAGGCGATTCCCTCGCCGCGCTGACCATCGGCGGCGATCGCACGGCGCTCCTGGCCCAGATCAAGGAGCTTGTGCGCGAGGAAGTTGCTCGACAGCTTTCGTCCTTCCCGGCAACGCAAGCGCCTACGCACTATCTGACTCCTACCATTCGTCAGGTGATGCAGGAGCAGGTCACCGAGCCTTTGCCGTCTGCCTGCCAGCCGACTCCTGTCGCCGCGCCACTGACGTATGCGGATGCTGTCATCAAGCCACGTCCTCTGTCGGTATCGACCCCTCAACCAACAATTCAACCACGACTGAGGCCGCTCTTCGGGTTCAGCCGCAGTACGCAAATCCTTGGCGCACTGCGCACAATCGACCGATCTTCTACGCTTGCTGAATTCCGGGTCATGTTGCCCGCTTTTGTCGCTGGCGTTTCGCGGTGACCCCGAGTGCAGCGTGATATCCGGGTTACTACTTCTGACCTCCTCATCGCACGCAGCAAGAACAAGAACATGAAGCATGCGCCCGCGATCGGCAGCCGACTTCCGATGTCCCACCTTTCGTTTCTCGTCGGTCACCCTCACCGCGCCGCCGTTCTCTTGCGTCTATGCGACGCCGGTCAAGTGCTCTTGAGGCGGAAAACATACTGCCGCAGCTTCTGAGGAACAAGCTGCGCCGTCGTCCACCTGTCTAAGTCTTGTCCCCCGCCAATGTTATTGATGTGTTTGTTGATGGTGTAAGAACTTGCGCTTGTGGACACTGGTGCTGCTATTTCCGTTATGAGCCATAATTTTTGCCGCTCCATCCGTATACTGACGACGCCACCTGACTTTGACGTCTGACGTCAAAGTCTGACGTCGCCATCTGACGTCGCCGCCACATACGTCACTGCCATTTGCCATCCCTGCGCTTCATCAGGGCCGCGATTTTGTAGCGATGCTTTCCGCTCGATTATATGCCACTCTTTTCATCCACCGTTCACGGCCAGCTGATCGCTTTGATATCGCGGGCGGGACATCGCTCTGACCACTGGAAAAGCGCGAAAAGTGCGAAAAGGAATATCACCGGAGAAGGAATCGCTAAATTATCGCGGCCCAGGATATTTCCGGACTACTTGTCTGCAACCATAACTCAGGCCCTCTGACTTTGTACCGTAATAAAACGCTTGGACACGTGCAGCCTGTTGACACGGATGTTATCGTGTCCATCGATCCCTCCGAGCCTGGGATAAAACATCAGCTGAACGCCCTGACACCTCACCTTGGGTCCAACGCCGTGCCCTCGGATACTTTTCGCCATTCCATCCATAGCGACCTTGCTCCTGCTGAAAGGACGCAGCTTCTTCCGCTTCCACACGAGTTCAGCACTTCATTTCATTTCCCGCAAGCATCACTAGGCATAACTAATACGGTTGTTCACACGATTGACACTGAGACTCACGCACCTTTGCGACGGCGCCCCTACCGTGTGTCACCTGGGGAGCGTCGTGTCATTACAGACAAGTTGACGACATGATTCAGCGTGGAGTCATCGCGCCTTCATGCAGCCTCTGGTTCTCTCCTCTTGTACTGGTCAAAAAGAAAGATGGTTGTATTAGATTCTGTGTCGACTACCGGCGCCTCAACAAGATTACTCGCAAAGACGTTTATCCTCTCCCTCGAATAGACGACGCCCTCGATTGCCTTCACAACGCCGAATTTTTTTCTTGGCTTGAATTGCGATTGGGATATTGGCAGATCTCTATGGCGGAGTGTGATCGTCGAAAGACGGCGTCCAAAGACCGAATGACCTGTATGAATTTGCAGTGATGCCGATTTGCAATGCGCCCGCTACATTCGAGCGGATGATGGATGGAATTTTACGCGGCATGAAATGGAACATGTGCCTTTGCTATCTCGATGACGTCGTTGTGTTTTCCCCGGATTTCGTCTCACATCTCGCTCGGTTGCGCACAATTCTCAGCTGCCCCACAAACGCACGCCTTCAACTCAACCTGAAGAAATGTCAATTTTGGGCCCACCGTCTCACCTTCCACAGCCACGTCGTCTCCAAAGATGGAATTCTCCCTGACCCGGAAAAACTCCGTGCTGTTTCCGCGTTTCCGAAGCCGTCTACCATCAAAGAGCTTCGAAGCTTTGTCGGATTGGCCTCCTATTTTCGTCACTTCATCCGCAATTTCGCCTCAATCATAGCACCGCTTACGGAGCTCCTCACCGGCCCCAGCGAACTTTCTCATTGGACACCAGCCTGCGACGTCGCCTTTGCGATAATGCGCCGCCTACTTACTTCGCCACCCATGCTACGCCATTGCGACCCTGCTCCGCCAACCGAAATACACACAGACGCCAGTGGTATCGGTCTTGGTGCAGTCCTCGCGCACAGCAAGCCCAGCTTCACTGAGTATGACGTGACATATAAAAGCCGTTTCCTCACCCAGGCGGAATCAAATTATTCCGTCACCGGAAAAGAGTATCTCGCGATTGTATGGGCGTTAGGAAAATTTCGCCCCTTTTTGAACGGAAGGCCTTTCGATGTTGTAACTGACCATTACGCAATCTGCTGTTTGGCGTCCCTAAAAGATCCCTCTGGTCGCCTCGGTCGTCGGGCTCTTCGTATAAAAGAATTCGACATTCGCGTTGTTTACGGCCATCCGGGCGCAAGCATTCTGACGCGGATGTGCTCTCTCGATCACCCGTGTAATCCGACGAACGCCCACCTCCAGCGGCCGCCTTTTCCCTGGATGCTCTCACCATCACCGACATGCCTTCGGAACAGCGCAAGGACCCGTGGATCGCGTACCTCTTAAAAGTTCTCTGTGCCTCTTCACCCGCTAGCGAACCCCGTGCCCTTTGTCGCCAACCCATGCATTTAGCAACACGCGATGCACTTTTGTACCGCCACAAATATACCAGGCGGAGGGACGTAAATGGCTGCTAGTCATACCCAAGCACTTGCGAACCGATGTGTGTGCATACTTCTATGCTGATCCGCAACGTGCCCATGCTGGCAGGCTGAAAACGTGTCAGCGGCTGCGCCAACGCTACTACTGGCGTGGGATGTACACATTTTCCCTAAATATGTTCGGTCCTGTCCCGCATGCCAACAACGGAAGACGTTTCACCATACACCTGGTCAGCTGCAGCCTTTACCATGTCCTGCCTGGCCTGTTGAATGCACTGGGATTGACTTTATGGACCGATTTCGTGCTCTGTTGCTGTCAATCGCTGGATAATTGTCGCGGTTTACCATCTCACGCGACACGCAGAAACAGCTCCACTCCTTGCGGCTGGTGCTCGTGACGTCGCTTCATTCATATTGCGCCATTTCATACTCCGTCATGGTGCACCACGGGAACTGCTTAGCGACTGAGGCCGTTTGTTCTGTCCAACGTCACACAGGAGCTCCTCCGCTCGTGCGGTATTCGTCATCGCACATCTACTGCCTACCACTGTCAAACCAATGGCCTCACGGAACGTTTCAACCACACCCTGGGAGATATGCTCTGGATGTACATCGATTCTGACCACTCCAATTGGGACGTCGTTCTACCCTTCGGACTTACGCGTATAACACCGCGACACAGTCTACGACAGGCTTTTCACCATTTTTTTCTTTTATGTGGCCGTGAACCGTCCTCTACACTTGACACAATGTTACCGTATACCGCCCTGGCGCCTCCAAATTCAGTCCGGTTTCTGACGTCGCACAGCATACAGAAGAGTGTCGTCAGCCGCCCGCTCGTTTAGAGCCGACAGCCAAGCCCTCCAGAAAGATCGCCGCCACAACGATCAGCATGTGCAGAGTTTTGCCGTTGGATCCCTCGTCTGGCTTAGACAACCATTCAACTCTCCTGGCCTCACTCCTAAGTTTGCTGCCAAGTACCACGGGCCATACCGCGTCATCGAGTGCCGGTCTCCCGTCACTTATGTCACTGAGCCAGTCAGCCACTCCTTGGACAAGCGCCGTCTTGGCCGCGACACGGTGCACGTCAGCCGCCTGAAGCCACATCACGACCCTCCCATCGTTTCATCGCCTTGAGTCGCCAGGGTGGCTCCCCTTCGCCGCCGGGGTTATTGTAATGAAGAAGAAGAACAGGAAGCAAGAAGTAGAGGGGCGTTATCAATGATGTAGGACGCGAAACACAGATACCGAGATGTTGGCGCCGAGACCGTTGTTCCCTTGGAGCTGCGTTGATTTTTCGCCTGTCGCTTTCCGTTAATAAATCCTCTTATCACTAATCTTTCCCTTCGTTGAAACCTCCCGCGAATGCTAACGTTTCACAAGATTTATTACCAAAATTATAAGCTAAAAGGGGATCTTCTTTCTGAGCCATCATTCATATCAGCTCGCATAAACCATCGCCATAAGGTACGCATTCCATACTGCCGGACTAATGTGTATTTTAACTCTTTTGTGCCAAGGACGGCTAGTGATTGGAGCTAGAGCACTGCGCGGACCGATTTTTTCAGCCCGGGCCCGGCCCGGACCCGTTCTTTCGTTGGGCTGCCCGCCCGAGCCCGACCAAAAGTTTTATGGCGAGACCCGGGCCCGCCCCGGATGCGGAAATAATCTACGTTACGATATCTCTTACATGTGTTTACTTAAAACTGTCGCTGAAACTATGTTTGCGCCTAATATGCTTTGTTACTAATTTGATTTCGTATTTCGCCTAAACGTACGTTTTTTTTTCGTTGGTGTATATCATATTGTTTTATTTTTTGCTGCATTATAAATTCACTTTTAATCCACTCCCTTCTGCGATGCCCCCCGGGCCTTGAAGGTGTTTTAATAAATAAATAAATAAATAAACTCCATATCCATTAATCTGATATGAAACACTTAGGATCCCAGACAAAAAACCGTTTTTCCCGTATGTCATATGGTGTTATTGGATATAGGAGAAGTTATGGGGTATACGGTGTTCTTTCATTAGGGTTGCCACTAAATGTCCGCGGACATCTTCCCACACAACACCACAAACGATATGGTCCAGCCGGTAGCTTGCCGCCCCTTTAAATTAAATATTCAAATTATTCAGACCAGTGGTACTAATTGTTTATAGTGAAACATCCGATGCACTCATTGTCCTGAAATGTCTCACACTTTATATCACTCTCGGAGCAAATCGCTCGCAAGTCGCAGACAGCTTTCCTAACATTAGGTAGTTACGTCCCAGCCCAAAAAGCGACCATCGTTGATTTTCTTTAAAAAATAATTGGGCTAGGTGAGTATTGTGTGAATAAAGTTTCACCAAAGTGCTTTCGTCGAAATTTTTTTCTTGATCACGTGAGCGCTCTTTGAAGATTCCGCAAAGACGCAATAGTTGGTTGGAGGTAAATTTTTAAAAATCTAGTCTGAAACTAGGTGTAATAACAAATTTTATTTTACCGCATTCTAGGGGAATCCTTCTTTCATATAATGTGATAATTGAATGCATTTTAGAATTTATCGCGTTTATTTGGCTCAGTAAAAAGTAAGAAATGTTGCGTTTTCTGGAATATTTTTCGCATAAACTGCGCAAATATTTCAGCTACAATATTTTTTCTTCCTCTTTGCATGTTGCTATAGTGTACGTTAAAAATAACTTGAAATTCTTAAGGCATATATATTTTTTAGAAAAATACCTCCAAAGTGCGCAGAAAAAGAATTTTTTTGCGAGATTCAGGCCACATTTAGGCCTTAAGGCCCTCCAGATAAAAATATGTCAGACAGCTCAATATGCGCACCGACCTCTTAGCTTGTGATGTAGAAATTTTTATTCGAGTAAATTTTGTTTGAAGCAAGAAAAAAACTTTTGAAGTCAGCAACCAATATCACCAGCCCCCGCTCCCTTCGTCGTCTCCTCATTGTCGGCAGCGCGTCGCCGTCTGCTGCCCAGCAGACGGCGGCTAGTTTATTGGGTGATCATTTATAAAATTTATGAAATTAAAAAAATACGCCTGTAGCAGATATAATTCTAGTCCTTTAGCTGGATTGTTCAGAGGCGGACAATACTTGCACGAGAAATTAAACCCATATTGAGCTAATTGCCAACAACTGCTAAGTACCTTCCTAATTAATTACTTTACGGCCCATATAGCAAGTTACAAACTTGTAGCCGCCGAGTTTGAAAGACGCATCCACTTGAAATTAATTTCCGGGATGACACCAATTTCGAGATATTATTTCCTAAAGTATGGGACGAAATAGGTGGGCGGTTACTTTTGTGCTTCACAGCATTGAGGAGCGTATTGTTAAATTTTGTTAAAATATTATATCAAAGAATGATCCCCCTGGAATGCTCTAACATAAAATTTGTTATTCCACCTAGTTTCAGACTTCAATAAAAAAAAGTTTACCTCCAACCAACTATTGATTTTTTGCGGGAACTTCAAAGAACGCTCACGTGATCAAAATGTTTTTTTCGATGAAAATACTTTGGTGAAAACTTATGCACACAATAGCCATCTAGCCCAATTTTTTTTCAAGAAAATCAACGATGGTCGATTTTTTGGGCTGGGACGTTTCGCGTGGAATGACCCATCTGCAATTCCGCAGACCACAGCGTCCCGGCAAAATGACAGTAGCGGCTTCTAGCAGCTAGCGAGCATGTGCAAAACCTTGATTGCTCTGCCCCGTCTGGACTCTCCCCTGCTTCTAGATCAGCCATGCACCGTCAGCGGCATCCAAAAACGGTTCTCCCTCAGCGATAATTATTTCTCGCCAGCCATAACAAATTTGTATCCACTAATCGCATTGGCTGATGTAAATGTTTGGCTCTTTCTAGGCTCATTCTGGCATATGGAGCGGTGTCCTGCTTGATGCATTATTTTTTCATTTATAGAAATTGCTTGCCAACGAACCTGTCATTCAAAATGCGTCTTTCTTCACATGGCCGCGTCTTTTATTGCAGGTATGCTACCTTAACAATGATGCCTTTTTCAAGACTGAAGTAAACAGTGTACTTAACTGGTTCTAGGCGAGACTCGTGCATCTAACGGCTCACAAACGCAGCACAATGCGGGTGACTCTGAGGGCATCGCCTTGTCTTCGATATTTGTTAATTAATGTTCTGCTTGAGTCAGGTTTATCATTTCTGCATTTTTTATTTTATGTAAGAATTATATTTCTTGGACACCCCAGGTTCACCTTGTTAACAACCAAGACTCTAGCCCACACCATCGTTCTTGAGGAGATACACTTAGTAGTAGTAGTAGAAAACTTTATTTGATGTTTTGTAACGAAGTGTCAGAGGGTGGAGCCCTCAGTCCATGGCCCCATTTGCTGCTGCTATCCGGCTGGCCCAGTCAATCAGGTATCGCTGGTCGTCGAAGGCTGTGCTGGAAAGAGCGAGGAGATACAATTTCAGCCCACATTTATTGATAACACCTGGTTTAGTGCAGCTCAAGTTTCTTTACGACCACACTAGCGGCAGCTATTAGAGGATCAAATAATCTTTTGTACATCAATCAACTGAAAGACTAGCAGGTCTGCTATACCGATTTCATTTCGTTCAATTACTGGCGAGCTCCGACCGTTACACAATCGAATCTACAACAAATATTCATTCAATCAATATAGCGACACCGTACTGAAAATTTGCTTCTTACTTTACATCTTCCATTATATTACAATTTCCTCTCCTTAA
Organism: Dermacentor silvarum; assembly: GCF_013339745.2. Classification (NCBI taxonomy): domain Eukaryota; kingdom Metazoa; phylum Arthropoda; class Arachnida; order Ixodida; family Ixodidae; genus Dermacentor; species Dermacentor silvarum. The sequence continues at coordinate 34,638,948 of NC_051164.1, forward strand.
CTCCATCCTACCAAAGATCCTGGTATTAATTTTATGATGCATTGACTACCAGAGAAATATATTTCCATGATGTAACACAGTGACTTTTTCTCTGGCGCTTTTGTTTCAAAGACCGGTCATGACTACAACCATCTCGCCTTATACTACATTAGCTTAATTCACATGGCGATTTTGTTGCAAAAGCAGTGTCTAAGGAATTCTTATAGGTTTATAAGGTCATTGTTTTTAATCACTACGGTATATGTTTTGCTGTTACGTCATCATGGGGAGGGCTCTGGTCTTCAGAGATTGCGCAATCTGTAGATTTCAATTTAACAGCCTACGCCGCGATGTTCCATATTCATTCAGAAATTTTATTAACGTGCTTCCCACATGGCACTTACATTTGAGTGTGTTGACCAACATTCAGTAGGTCTTTATTTTGCAGTCTGCATACATGAAATCAGAGCGGAAAACGAAAGTAACTAGAGGAAAATGACAGCGCACGTCCTATGTCCTTCTCTTCATGTTGCCATCGTTTATATCACTTCATTCAATACTTTGTCACTCTCTGATTAGTTTTGTTGATTGAGGGACTTTTCATTTCTTGGTCATTAAAACTTTTTCAAAATGTTTCGCTTCTCTCCCTGGCGTGTCCATCAATGCCCCCTTCGCCTGTTATATTTGAAGCCTGCGGTTGTCCGTATCAACAGTAAATTTGAACCGGGAGGTAAATCTGAGATGCGTGTATGATTTGCGCCCTTCCCTGGTGCCACTTATGCTCAGCAGGGCATACACAAACAGCCTCGAAAGAGCGTTGCTTACACACTTTACACTGGATACACACGTATACGTAAGGTGGAGGACTCGTGAAAAGAGTCCTCCAGATTCGAGGGCATCGCTGCCCTTCTGTGGCACAGCAATTTGCACATTCGTAAAGATATCCAACGGAAGTATGATCCCAGTTTCCCTCGAACGGCGTTCATTTGTTTGCACGCAGGTACGTGACAGCTGATAGCATCGGCTCAGTAGAGAAGGAGCTGGAAGATCTGGCCAGTAAAAACATCAGGCACTACGGTGTTCTCAACATGTTGACCACATCAACAAAAGGGAACGACTTGTTTAAGCAGACGAAAGCGGTTCTTAAAGTAAGTGATTGTGATCGCACTGCTCTGCAGTACCTCTTAAGTCTGTTTATTTAGCTGTAGGTAATGCGAGGTTCTTTCACACAATGTAAAGTTGTGGTGCGCCTCACAAATGGAAAGATGCTGTGGTATGCTCGGAAAAGGCAGGACTTCACATTTGCCCCCCCCCCCCCCCCCCCCCTAAAAAAAAATGCTGGACCAAGATTGTAGTTCGGAGATTGGAAGAAACGCGTGTGGTGATGAATGTAGTGGTATAAGCGACGTCAATGGGCGTGCTTCTTTTGCCGCAACATAAGCACGCGGCGCGTTCATTTAAAATGTGTTATTAACTATTTTATGAAATTTCCGCCGGAGATGTACTCATACTTGATATTCATTCGTTTGTTTCCTTCACTGGCGCCCAAAAAAAGCCGAGCGGAAAAAAACTGTTGTGATACATTTCATGTTATAAGCAAACACAATTCAATTAATGGTTGCATGGCTCGAAAAACCTATTTAACGAAAACACAAGGGAAGCCAATTTATTTTCTACAAACACAACCAGATTACTATGTTGCTGCAAACTTAGCATACATATTAATAATAGACAAATATTATTTATTTCACCTTGAAGTATGCTTACTTTTGGTGGGCCTGCCGAAGCCAAAAAAAAGAGACTTGTCCAAATTTTATTTATTGTTCAATTTGCACATACACTCTAAAGGTAACAGCTGATATAAGGCCCACGCATTATCCAAACACTGTACCTATGGGCTACGCTCACTTGAAAGTTTGAGCTCGTAATATATTAATAAGGTAGAAACTGATATGTCCATCACCGATCACGAACCTTATGAGACGAGCCTGATCACCTTGAATTACTTTAGAATAACGGTGCCTGCTTCATCGCAGAAAAAAATTTACGTTGTCTCATATGACAGGCTTCACCGCATTGGGTAAGGGCATTCACGGACTTCCCTGTATAGCATCTGTGTAAATCATCTTTCCAGAATGAGTTTACAACTTTCTAATACGGGTGTTAGGAGCTCGAGTCCCACTGTAAAAAAAAGCTGTGTCTTGGGCGACGGAGACCAACTACATAATTTTTGTAGATGTCCTGCGTTTCTCGGAGTATAATTGTGGTGAGCTTATTAGCTATACCCCTAGGTTAACACTCCTAGGGCAACACCTCGTAAACATAAATAGGCAAGTTAGGGAACGGATCGATGGCCGTCGCCGTAGCATATTTCGTAGTGCAAAGCACGCGTAATGCGGAGGTTCTGGGTTCATCTCCCACCGGCGATACGTTATGTTTTCGTCCATTTTCATTTCCCTTTTCTTTATTATTTTCTACATTTTAAATTCAACCACAGCTAAATTCCCCGATGGATTACGGGGCATCGTTGTCTGTATGGTCAGGGTTAACCAATGCGAGCCCCTCGTGTTGCCTTCGCCTGTCGTTATATATATATATATATATATATATATATATATATGGCAAAAAAATGAAACTTAAATAATCTTTTTCCTGGTTAGGTTTCATTACATGTGATGTAACGTTCACCTCACCTAGTGCCTGAGGTTCGCACGCAAACCTCAGCTTAAATTGTGCACGTCACACGGTTTGCGAAGCGCAGATATCGTCAAGTGCATTGTGTCATTTCGGATGCCTCATCATCAATAAAGCGCTTGGTTATCCTTGCTCTAGTAATCAACGAAGTTTTTTTTTTTGACCAGCCAATAATTAAATGTTGCCGAAGTTTCCTCGCATGCTCTTCGTATATAAAGAATCAACGAAATGTATCCCTGCAAAATATAAACATATTTCAATATATCCATTTAGTTTCCAATTGCCCTTTCTTCTTGTTTTTTTTTTCTTGGTGACACAAAACGCAGATCCCGAACAAAAGTGTAGGTCTAGAGTGGTTTCAGATTGGCCAGTAAACACGTACCTGAATACAAAAGCAGCAATTGTGATTATCTGAAGTTGTCTATTGCCTCTTTCTTTTTTTTTTCATGACACTTTGTCTGACGTAAGAACTAAATTTGTCATCTTTTGCTCCCTCACGCGCCATTGCAGGAACTCAAGACTCTACAAGGTAACGACACCGCCAGAAAGACGATACTGGCGATGGGCCTATACGATTACGGCACGCGAGCCGAATTCTATCTCTACTTCGAGAGACTGTTCAGACACGCAGTCGAGTGAGTACACAACACGCGGGAATGCCGCCTACGCATATGCCTGAGCTTGTAATCTTCCAAGAGCTACCTAAGAGTTAAGGCGAGCGAATTTCTGGACAGAGGATATTGCACCCAGTACCAGAATACGCGTTTCCACTGTTTGCCAGAACAACCATGAACAACACTTCAAATTCACTAATATTTACTTATTTTAGCATATCATTTTAAAAAATCCTCAATGTGTATTAACGGCCGCTTCTAGTCAAGTTATGTTATAAATTATTAAGGGAATATAAATAGTAAATTTTCCCTGTAGCATATGCTATTTAAAAGCAGCATAAATTATATACCGTCGATAATTTTCTAAGTCGATACCTTAGAGCCTTTTCAGTATTGTTTTCAGCATTCTCCGCTTCTGACGGTTGTGTAGTGGTTGCAGCCAAAGCTAAGCGATGAGCGACAAACTAAGCTGTTCATGCCGCAAGCTTTTTTGTAAGAACAAGAACGTTCACGATGCTCTGGGTACTTGTACAGCGGGAGCCTACTCTAAGCACTCACATCACGTCATCACACGTGTTCATGTACTATGTTCTATAATTTCTAGAATAACGTCGTGGCTAAACCTCTTATCAAGTGGTGGAGGCGCAGGATATGACCAGTAGCGATCTGCAGCTTTCGGAAGGGTAGTTGCGTTGGTGGAGCAGCCGATCACGATTGGCAAAATGGACAGCTAGGCGTCGGAGGCATCGGGATACAGGGATGGTCGTTGATCCGGGTCACGTCGTTGCAATCCACGGGTCTCGGCGTTGTTCGGTGCTAATCGAGTCAAGGTCAAGAGATGACATGGAGTGTGCGCAAGTGGTTCCGCAGGCCGAGTCTGGAGGTAGAGTTCAAAGGGCCAGGGCATCTGCGTCAGTGTGCTTGCGTCCGCAGCTGTAGACGATGCGAATATCGTACTCCTCGATCCACAATGTGGCCACGCCGGAGTACTTAAGACATTCGACATCGCTACTACTGGCTGAGAAAGTACGCCTTTGTACGAAAGTTTGTTCAGTGCTGCCCTGACTGTCAACTTCGAAAATTACCACCTTTAGGCGCGTCTGCAACCTTGCAGCCGCTTCTGAACCCTGCCAAACCGTTCGATCACGTCGGCATCGACTTCTACGGCCCGCTTCCCATGACGCCGGATGGCAATCGGTGGATTATAGTTGCTGTGGACCATCTGACACGCTACGCCGGAGCTGCTGCTTTACCGAATGCTACAGCGCGGGCTATAACCTCTTTCGACCTACGTCGCTTCATGCTTCGGCATGGTGTACCTCGAGAACTCCTCAGGGCTAGAGGACGTGCCTTCCTCTCCGAAGTCATCGAAGCTCTGCTTTCGGAATGCCACGTTATTCATCGAACGAGCACGGCTTACCATCCGCAAACTAACGGGCTCACAGACCAGTTTAATGGCACTCTCGGTGACCAGTATGCTACAATATGCTCGCAATGAACGGGGCATCTGATCATGGTAACTGGGACCGCCTACTTCTTTTTCTAACGTTCCCATAACACTGGGATACAAGCTACTACCGGATTTTCACCTTTATTCTTCCTATACGGACGGGGGCTATTGCATACCATCGACACTCTCCTTGCATACCGTCCTTACGCTTCCGAGGGTCCACCTGTGTACGAAGCTGGCCGACACGCCGAAGAGTTCCGCCAGCTCGCGCTCACATTTACGTCACAAGAACAGCGCCAGAGGGAAGGCCTCGCCGACTCACTTGCAAATCCCACGTATGCCCCTGGGTCTCTAGTATGGCTGGCTGTTCCTTGCCAAACTCCGGGACTTTCCTCGAAACTCGTCCCAAAGTACGAAGGGCCTTACTGCGTCTTGGAGCGAATGTCCCCGGTGAGTTTTGTCATCGAGCCACTTTCTCCATCTGACGACATGCGCTGGCGTGGACGTGACCTCGTCCACGTGGCACGTCTCGAGTGTTACCATGACTCTCTGCCTCCAACCTCTTAGGTCGCCAGGATGGCTCTTTTTTGCGGGAGCGATTGCGAAGAAGAAGCCGTGCCTCCGCTCAGAAGCATCGCCAACACGCCGCTCGCTCTGCTCACGCTGCTGGTCGCTGGTGTCTTTCGGAACGGTGCCCCACGCTGCATCACGATTACTTGAACTCGTATTATCCTTGAAGGACACCGCCAATAAACCTCTTAATAATGTTAGAATGTTTTTTTTCTATCCACATGTGGAAAACAGGTCGAGAATAAGCATTATGAAAGAATGTAAAAAAAACATTTTGCCTAAATTTTTGCAGCAATAAAAGTGAAACCCCAAGCAGGGAACTGGAAGTGGGCTTCACCTCAAGCCAGCTATGGCTTCGTTTCGAATTCGTTACCGGCAGCACTCATCATATGTGAACCACAGCAATACATTTTATTTTCACCAAATCGCGTCTGTGTCATGACTGCAGCCGGAGATCGTGCATCGACCTGTCTCCTCGGACCGTGCAACAAAAGCAAGCGAGTCGCGTGCCAGACATCTTCTTCCTCGTCCTGTGTTCCTGTTCTAAACAAACAAAGCTTGCTTGCTGCGTGTCATTCAGTGTTGACCCAAGATATTTAAGCTAGAAACTTTCCATCCAATACCGAAATCCATCAAAACAAATGTCCTTTTGGCATGTTGGGTGAAGGAAACATTCGTCAATAAAGGGTTGACGAGGTTTTGTTTCTTTGAAACTGTAGCCGCCCAGTCCAGTTGCAGAAAGCTTAGCGTGCCAAGTGCGTACCGTTCGTTGTCTATAGTGGGTCACTTCGCGTTCTCCACATAATTCCTTCCACTTTAATACCAATTAGTGTGTACCGCGCTATGATTTCGGATCCTAATTAAAATACGCTCGTAATACACGCATTAGATCATACGGACACTTACCTGCTAGTGTGCAAATTTCTGTCATGTACGGTCATGTCCTTGTCAGCGGCGATAGCTTAAACATAGCCAACATCTTTACCCTACAAGTGCGTACATTGTGCTATAGCTTTTATTTCTCAAGCGACATTGAGTTCAAGTTTGTGTTATTGTATGGAGATATATTCAGTATGTTCCTACAGTATGGAATACTTAGCGCAAAACTTCGCCTCCGTATATTGCTTTCTGTCTGTAGCAATACAAGTAATCTAGGTGACAATGAAGTCTGTCGCGTACACACAGGACGGACACCGCATGTTACAGTGAGAAACTAAGCTTAACCGCTGAGTGGATGAAAGAAGCTGTTGAATAAATAACGATAGTATTCCTTAGCCAATAACCGTGTGTATGTGAGCATATGGGCTGCCCATTGGTGTGGCAATGCTATCATATTAAGCATTTGAGCCGCTCTTCTACCTCGGTGATGTCAAGCTGTTGGGTCTTAGCGGAGAATAACGGGGACACCATTGAACGTCTGTCGGTGCAAGTCTTGTTTATTTTAATGCTGTGAGTGAAGGAGCGTTTGCAGTAGTAACCGGTATTAGTGCGAGAACACAATACTCTAACTTCAATAGCTTCTGAATACAGAGAAACTACTCACAGGTGGTAGGTTTAGAAACCGAGCACCATCAGTACTACAGAAATTTTAGAAAAAATTAACGTAGCTTGCACTGGAGGCGCTTCTTCTTCTTTCTGGGGTTTTACGTGCCAAAACCAGTTCTGATTATGAGGCACGCCGTAGTGGAGGGCTCCGGATTAATTTTGACCACCTGCGGTTCTTTAACGTGCACTACAGCGTAAGCACACGGGCGTTTTTGCATTTCGTCTCCATCGAAAGTGCGGGCGCCGCGGACGGGATTCGATCCCACGACCTCGTGCTCAGCAGCGCACCGCTTTAGCTGACTGATCCACCCCGGCGGGTGCACTAGAGGCGCAATGGTAATGAGACAGCGGAGCTGATGGGCACCTAGCTAGTCCTGGCTTTTCGGCTAGGCTAAGCACTACCAAGTCATCCACAGCACTTTCTAGAACTTATCGATTAGTGATCGATTATCGATTAACTATTGATTGGCTATTGATGACTAAGCTTAAGTAGTCCCATTCATGCTTAACTAGACTGAGCCAGGCTCAGCTTCGCTAGTTGAAAGGGGTATGTGCCATTGCACTTGGACCCTTTCTGCACTACCGGCAGGATGGGCCCACATTTTTTCCGATGCTCCACGGACTAACGGCCGGCCTAAAGAGATCCCCAGTTAAAAATACATCAGCGTTATTGCGCCCTGCGTTACAAAACGCAGTAAACGACTGGCCAATTTATCAAAACGATGGTTTAAATCACTGCACAGGGTGTCCTTTATTGACGCTGCAGAAAGGCGCTGGGCGATGTGTGTCGCACATTGTTTAATCAGTCGTCGGGATTTATTCAGTCGTAACATTTCTTAATGAGTCGTCGCGAAGCCAGTGATTTTGGAACGAACACCAGGTTTGAGATAAGCACTGCGAACTAACGCAGAAATTGCCCTAATGTTGCACTTACTTTTTCACCAGGGTGCCTTTTTATACATTGGAGCTGAAAAATTACTGGAGCACCAATGCATTTGGCTCCAAATTGGGGAAGGTATATCTTAAAACATAATTTCGTTAGTTATTTTCGAGTATACATAAATTTCCAAGTGAGTGGCTACAATTTGTGAAGTGCAGTATATGCCGTGAGGTAACTCGTTTAAAAGGCAATTAGCAAACATTGTTACTTAGTCAGTCATTTGATTTCTTGTGCAAATAATGTGCACTTCCGAGTGCAATGGAGCTCAAGAACTATTATTGTGTTGCTAGCCATAAGTGAATAAAATATATCAAAGATAACAAAGAAACAAACCGTACGCACCTTCACGAAAGCACGTCCTTGAGATAATAGAAATGCGGAACTCCGCTCCGATTGGGCACTTCAGTAACTTCGTCCCGAAGACGATTCCAAGTAAGGGTAGCACGAAGCACCGACGATGAATGAAAAGACAGCAGGGGACGAGATATGCATCTATAATATGCATGACTGTAAAGCCCGGCGACACACAAGAGTCATAACGGCGCATTTCTCGAGGCTGGGAGAGGTATCGCTTGCTTTTATTTGCAACTGTAAGGCGTTCATAAATGCGTGATATGGTTTTCGCTCACAAAATGAAGCTTAATGTCCTAAGTAGGTGCTACGCAAGAATTTCGAAATTGTTCGATATACTATACTGTAATGAAGCAGAGGCGGCCCTGGGCATGTGCCGACTGAAGAGGAAGACGAAGGACCGTGCCGTGATCGAGAGAGAACCCTGTGCTACGAACAGCCCTTGCAGTGCCTACCTATACCTAGCGTTCTTCCAACGTTATCGACGACAATAAACCTCGTCGCATTTGGTGGATGTTGCTGAGATCTTTCGCGTCGTCCTGGAGCTTCGCACTTGAACCCAGCGAACAAGATCACCCTGCACTATGCCTGAGCCCGCCACCTCGTTGCCAGAAACCTACTGGCTGCCACTGTCGTCTGCGCCGGCGTCCCTCTTCATCGCGACCCACCCATTTTCAATGGGACCGCCGAACACGACGTGGAAGACTGGCTCTCATCGTACGAACGTGTAAGTGCCCGTACCAAATGAGACGAACAGTCTAAGCTGTCCCATGTGTCTTTCTACCTCGCCGACGTAGCCAAACTGCGGTTCTTCAACCACGAATCAGACTTTTCAAGCGGGTCAGCATTTAAGACCCTTTTATTGCGATAGCAATTATATGGACACTTCAACCGGATTTCTGCCGTCGGCGTCGCCGTCGCCGTCGCCGTCGTCGTGAGGTTCCGTATAGATAAAATCTTCGCCGCGCGCCGTATGCCCCAGAGGCAGCGTGCGGGGACGCGCGCTATCACGGAGAGCGAACGCACTCAATCTCCCACGCGCAAGCAAGGAAGCGGAAAACCAGCGCCGGAGGGAGCAGGGGGGGGGGGGGGGGGGGGGGGCACTTCTCTGCCAACAACCGCGCTCGTCGCTCGTCCGCACAGTCTCTTATCTCTCCCACGCGCAAGCAAGGAAGCGGGAAGCCAGCGCCGGAAGGAGCGGGGGGGGGGGGGGGGGGGCGCACTTCTACGCTGCCAACAACCGCGCTCGTCGTTCGTTCGACCGCACCGTCTCTTCTCTCCACACGGCTCTGACCTTTATGCGCATTCGCCCCTCAGTTTCCGTTGAAGCGATAGACCGCACGTACCTTCGCCCGCTGCGACGTATATGCGCTTGCTGCCAGCGTTTTGACAGTCGTTGGCTGCAGTCATTCAGTGTGATCTATTCATGTTTGTTTGTGCGCGCTCACACCACGCTTGTTCATTCAGTTAGTAATAGTCGGGCCACATTTTCCAACGCACGCTACACATGCAATGCTGCCCAGATCGGCAGTGCAGCACTACAGGTGTGTCCCTTCGCACGCGCTGCCCACGGTAAGCGCTTCTCATCAACACCACCGTTTCACACACGCCTTCTCGTGGTCATCGAGTCTCTCTTCATGTCGGTCTACTTACGCCGCAGCACACCTGCTTACTTAATCCAGCTCATGTTTACTACAATTCAAATTGCTACCAAAGCCGCTCACCTTACTTCGTATGACATTGCTGTGTTGCTATCGCATTCATCGCTTCGCCCTTATGGCGAAACTGTGACATTTTTTTGCCGAAGTCTTTGATCGCCCTGCTGTGCGTAAGCTATGCGCTGAACAGCGTCTGCGCCAGCGCGCACAGCAGCCTGGAGAGATATTCACCCGCTACATCGAGGATGTTCCCGATTTGTGCAAGCGGGTAAATCCCACCATTTCAGAGGATGACAAGATCATGCATATCCTCAAGGGCATAGAGGACGGCGCATTCCAGATGCTGCTGGCAAAAAGCACAACGATCGTATCCGTCCTTACTAACCTATGTCAGAGCTTTGACGAGCTGCGCCGCCAACGTTCCATCACCCGCCAAAACATTCAGCACGCCGATTCCGTCTCGAGCATTGCGGTTTCTGCCGACCTTCTGCCAAAGTCAACCCTATCGCAACATATAAAAGATTTTGTTCGTGAAGACGTGGCCAGGCAGCTATCGCTGCTGCCTCACAGCGACTCACCTTCGGCAGCTTTGACTCCAACGCTACAGCAAGCCCTCCGGAATCAGATATCGAAAGCGCTTACTGCAGCTCCTACAACCTCCCCACCTATGAGTGTGCCGCTGCCATATGCCGCCTTTCCCAATCACCCTACGTCGCTGCCGCTCACTTACGCAGCCGTGGTTGCACGGCCTCCTCCGCCGCCAGCTTCCATTTCATCGCCCATGCATCCGGCTTAATTTTCAGCTGCCCGACCGTCACCACAGTTTTTTCGTCCGACCTCGACGTGGAGCACTGAAGACAACCGGCCTATCTGCTTCGCCTACGGCATTGCTGGCCATGTGGCGCGATTCTGTCGCCGCCGCGCCTAAACAACGCCTAACACCTTTGAAACGCTCACCTACGCACCACAATACGCCGCGTCTCCATTTTCACCCAGACGTCCTGAAACTGAACGCCGATCAGAAACTCGTTGTTCCCCTCCCCCTCGTCAGCGTTGGATTTCGCCCCTGCGTCGTCGAGCTCCCACTGAAGCGGGAAACTGACTGGTGCAGTTCCTGAGGTAAGGGCTCTGTTATACTCCGACGTAACGTCGACGCGCGCGCACGCTGGGCGCAGCGACGCTACGCTAGCAAAACGCGAGCGCTCTATAGTCTGACGCGTGGCGCGACCGACGCAACCAGCGTCCGTCGGCGCAGCCCGGCGGCAGCCGGCGCGAAATGCAGCATGCTGCATTCCCCTGACACCACTATCTCGCGCGATTCTCTACTCACCACTTACACGGACATCCTCCAGTACTACCGACTCGGGAGATGCATATATCCTCCCGCACACCGTGATCTAACAAGGCGCGAGGCCGTCCGATGGCGCAAACTACAAACAGGTAGCTTCCCACACCCCCTCTTATACAGTAAAATCTTTCCGCAACAAATAACGCCTCGGTGCAAACACTGCTCAGCTCCGGCCACTCTCATACACATGGCGTGGACTTGTACGCACGACAACACAGACAAAACAAACACCCCAGAGTCGTGGGAGTCCCTCCTGCGTAGCTCCGAGCCAGCAGACCAACGTCGGCTCATCCAGCGTGAGGTAAGAACTGCTAATACATCGACGTTCTCAAGACCTCTATCTTCGCGCAAAATGTTACTACAGTTTTGTAGAGGGAGTACCCGCAGTTGCGCTAGTCGATACCGGAACCGCCGTTTCCGTCATTCACGAGAACCTTCGTCTCAAACTCCGAAAAGTGACTATATCTCCCTCTGGCCTGGTGCTCGCCACTGCCAGTGCGCAGTGAATTCACCCTTCAGCTGTATGCATGGCCCGTGTTGTCATCAACGAATTTCTGTATATAATTGAGTGTTTCGTGCTACCATCGTGCTCTCACGACCTCATCCTTGGTTGGGATTTTCTGCCACGTCATCATGCTGTCATTGACTGTTCGCGTGCAGAAGTTTCGCTTTTACCACTATGTGAATCACTGCTGACCGGCTCTCCTCGCGTTGCCGATAAAGTCATTGTTGATGCCGACGCAACCATACCCCCTGAGTCGTTGATGGCTGTTGTCCTTGTCGTCTGCTGCTGACTCTGACGCCACTGTAAAGTTCACGCCGTCCGATGTGTTTGCTCAGCGCAAGGGCATCGTTCTTCCGTTTGCCATGCTCACTATAACATCTGGTTCAACTGTTATGCTGTTCACCAACTACTACCAGTACCCGATCAGCTACTGCGTGGAGACCCCCTCAGGATACTTGCAGACGGTCGACTACCTTGACGATCTCGACGTTCCTACCGACTCCCACCATTGTGTTGACGCCATCGCTTCTGTCTCAGACTCATCGTCTTCAGTGTGTTTTGACAACGCCATCGACCCTGCTCTTTCCCCATCTCATCGCCGCCAACTTCTCAGCTCTCCTTCACAAGTTTCTTTCTTCTTTCGACTGCCATCAGACGTCATTGGGCCGTGCCACCGGTGTTCTCACACTATCGACACCGGTTCCAACTCTCCCTTGCGACAGCGCCCGTATCGTGTATCGGCCAAAGAGCGACGAGTCATCACAGACCAAGTGGACGACATGCTCAAACGTGAAGTCATCCGTCCTTCTCAATGTCCTTGGTCTTCACCTGTCGTATTGGTAAGAAAAAAAGATGGCTCCATTCGTTTTTCTGTCGACTACACACGCCTAAACAAGATAACAAGAAAAGACATTTATCCACTGCCTCGAATCTACAACGCTCTCGACTGCTCGCAAGGCGCAGAATATTTCACTTCCTTGGATCTGCGCTCCGGGTACTGGCAAGTTCCAATGGCCGAACCTGACCGTCCGAAAACCGCATTCGTTACAACCGATGGCCTCTACGAGTTTAACGTCATGCCCTTCGGGTTGTGCAACGCGCCTGCTGCTTTTGAGCGTATGATCCATACAATCCTTCGCGGCCACAAATGGAAGACATGTCTATGTTACCTCGACGACATCGTCGTCTTCTCAACCGATTTTCCGACACACCTCGCTCGCCTGCATGGCATTCTGACCTGTCTCGCCTCTACCGGCCTACAGCTCAACCTCAAAAATTGCCGTTTTGCTGCAAGCAAGTTAACCATCTTGGGTCACGTAGTCTCAAAGGACGGCGTCCTCCCGGACTCAGACAAGCTCCGCGTCGTTGCAGACTTCCCGACGCCCACGACTATCAAAACCCTCAGAAGTTTTATTGGCTTATGTTCTTATTTTTGTCGCTTTGTACGCAACTTCGCATCCATCATGGTGCCCTTGACAAGTTTACTTTCCGACAGTAACGGCATAGCAGCGTGGTCACCTGAATGTGATGTGGCATTTCAGCAGTTGCGCCACTTGTTGACCTCACCACTGATTCTTCGCCACTACGACACCGCTGCTCCTACGGAAGTTCACACTGACTGCCAGCGGAGTTGGCCTTGGTGCGGTCTTAGCGCAACGGAAAGCTGGCTATGATGAATATGTTCCAGGGCCGCACAACACATTCTGAATGGAGCGCGCCAGCTGCCACCATACATACAAATCGTGTGGACTCCGGGGCGTGAGTCCTTACGCGGCAATCAGCAGGCACACGCCTACGCCCGAGCGCATGCACACCGGGAGCCGCGAGATGACCGCGCCGAGCAGTTCCAACCAGAGCCCATACCATTAACCTACACGCACATCCTACAACACTATCGCCTTTCACGAAGAACACTACCCCCACCGCATAGTGCTCTGACGCGAGAGGAAGCCGTAATATGGCGAAAACTCCAAAGAAAAACATATCCACATTTGAGTCTTTACCACGCCATACACCCTGCGCTGTATTTCTATAAATATCTACACTGTGATCAATGTCAACGCTTTACCACATGGAATGGGCTTGCGCAAACACACCACAGTTGAAACCCATAACACACGCCACCACACGGCAATGGGAGGCAGCCCTGTCCTGCTCCGACTCGACGGACCAGCTCAACCTGGTCAACCGAGCGAGAAGGGCAGCTAAGGCCGCTGGACTCCTGGAACTGAGGGGACCACCCACTGCAGAGCGGAGGAGCTACCTACGCCCGCGTGCTTTTTCGATCAAAGTTTATTCTCTCTCTCTCTCTCGTCGCTTATGCTAGCCGTACTCTAAAGAAACCAGAATTAAATTACTCAGTGACAGAAAAGGAGTGCCTAGCGATCATCTGGGCACTAAGCAAGTTTCGTTCATACCTTTACGGCCCTTCTTTCGCCGTAGTTACAGACCACAATGCCCTTTGTTGGTTTTATTCCTTGAAAGACCCGTCGGGACGATTAGGATGTTGGGCGCTTCGCTTGCAAGAGTACGACATCCGCGTCATGTACCGCGCCGAGCACTCCGACGCTGATGCGCTCTCCCGCTCCCCACTGACGCCTGACTTGGCGTCTTTGTCAGACTCCACGTCCACCCTGTCACCGTCGACCATCACCGACATGCACACAGAGAAGCGCAAAGACCCAACACTTGTAATGTTACTTGACTACCTTGCCGCTCCGTCTGATGTCCCTTCGACACGACCATTTCGTCTCCAAGCAACCCACTTTTCCGTGCGAGACAACATTCTATATCGCCGCAACTATATGCCGGACGGTCGGAAATGGCTCCTTGCTATACCTCGTGACATGTGCTCTGACATCTGCGCGTCTTTTCACGCCGATCCCCTAAGCGCTCATGCCAGCGTCCTCAAAACTTACACAAGGTTGTTGCGTCAGCGCTATTATTGGCGAGGCATGTACAACTTTGTGCAAAAGTACATTCAGGCTTGTACAACTTGCCAACAGGGCAAGGCAGCTACACACCGTTTCACAGGACCGTTGCAGCCGCTACCATGCCCGGCTCGTCCGTTCGACCTCGTCGGCATCGACCTCTACGGCCCGCTTCCATGCAGCGGGTGTGGAAATCAGTGGATTTTTGTCGGCGTAGATCACCTTACTCGCTACGCTGAGACTGAAGCTCTGCCGGCAGCGACCGCCCGTGAAGTTGGCCGGGTTTTTCATCCTTCGCAATTTTGTTCTTCGCCACGGTGCTCCCCGAGAACGACTGAGTGATAGGGGTCGTGTATTCTTGTCGGAGGGTGTCGAAGCCCTCCTCACTGAGTGCAGAATCATTCACCGAAAATCGACTGCATACCATTCCCAAACCAACGGCCTGACCGAACGGTTCAATCGCACACTTGGCGACATGTTGCGGATGTATATTTCATCCGACCACTCCAACTGGGACACCGTACTCCCCTTTGTCACGTTCGCATACAGCACCTCGACGCAAGCGACTACCGGCTTTTCCCCCCTTTTCCTTGTGTATGGCCGTGAGCCTTCCTGCCCTTTGGACACCATACTGCCGTACCAACCTGATGCCGCAGAGTACACTCCGCTTTCCGAAGTCGCCAAGTATGTTGAGGATTGTCGTCAGCTGGCACGTTCCCTCACTAGCGAGACTCAAGAACGTCAAAAGACATGACATGACCATGCTCATCAACCACCACCCAGCTTTGCTCCCGGTTCGCTTTTTTGGGTTTAGATACCAGCCCACATTCCTGGACTCTCTTCCAAACTCCTGGCGCGTTTTCACGGTCCGTACCGTATCATCGATGCCAGTTCACCGGTCAACTACATCGTTGAGTCGCTCACAATGTCACCAGACCTGCGTCGTCGTGGGCGAGAGACACATGTCAACCGCCTGAAAACGTATTACTGACCCACTCATCTTCTCAGCGCCCTGAGTTGCCAGGATCGCCATGCTTCGCTCCCGGGGCATTTTAATGAAGCAGAGGCGCCCCTGGGTATGTGCCGACTGAAGAGGAAGACGAAGGACCGTGCCGTGATCGCGAGAGAACCCCGTGCTACGAACAGCCCTTGCAGTGCCTACCTGTACCTAGCGTTCTTGCAACGTTATCGACGACAATAAACCTCGTCGCAATACAAATAATTATATCTTCCGCGGGGATGCATGTTTTCGTTTCTAAAATGTTTGTTCGTTTTGCTAAATAACCATTCGTTTTCAACAGCGAAAAAAAGTTGTAAAATCCCGCGCATGCCTGAATATCAGAAAGAAACGCATTCTTTTATGAGCATCGTAGCTGTGCTGCAGGCCTGACCAGAGTGCATTCGAGCGGCTTGATATTTTTTCAGAGGAAAAAGCAACGGCAGCTACGTTTCATCAGTTGAATCTAAAAGAAAAAAAACGAAAAAGCGTTTCCGCTCATATTTAACGATTGCTTGGACACCCGATCGGTTTATTCGTTTATGAAGAGGTCTTCGTAAACGAAAATCTGACAAAACGGTCACGTGCTTCACTACTCGAAACGAAAAACTGGGCTAAAAGGGGCAAACTACAAATATGTGAGGCACAATAACCGCCGCGTCCTTGTGCGCAAAACCGATGGTGGACAGGCGGTGACGATTTTCACCGCGGGCGATCTAGACAAACGTGGCTAAAGCACGCGCCGATAACCATGGCAGGCGCAAACAGAGAAACTTACGTATTACCCCAAGTATTGGAGCAATATATAGGAAAATCATTCCTAAAGTAATTTAAATGCTTTCACCTGAACATTCGGTCACTTCTAAATAAGAAACATGAACTTTGTCTGTTCTTTGAACAACTACCGCTTTCATTCGATGCAATATTATTAACGGAAACATGGTCTACTGACGATGCATATGTTTTCCGCTTTCCATTCTATAATACATCTTATATAAATCGTTCTATTCCCGTGGCGGCGGGGTGTGCATCCTGATTTAGGAAGAACTTGCATGTGAATTACTGCCTGAACTTTGTGTAAGTACACATGACTGCGAAATCTTGTCAATCAAATTACAAAATATTGTTACGTAAGAAGACGCAGACGAAAAGCTATATACAAGTACATTTACAAGCAAATGCGCCGCACTTGGCCAAGAGGCAATAGCCCGCACTAGCCTCTGATCTTCGTCGTCGTCTTCACACTGCTCGCCTCTTCGTCAAGGCAAATACTGTTCCGTAGCAATATGCTAACAACTGTCTGCTATCACCCTCCCAATGGCACTCCGCCCTCTTTTTTTAACTATCTAAAAGGAATTTTCAGTTTGTACACAAACATCGTCTTCATTTTATTTTTAGTGGTGACATTAATACGAATATGTGGAATAATGATTTTCGAAGCTAAAGCTTGACCTTCTACTGACAGCGAATGTCTTAGTGAATGTAATTAACCTACCCACTAGAATCCCTCAGCATTCTTCATCTTTAATTGACATTTTTTAGAAATATAAATTATGCAAACCTTGAAGCTGGTGTATTCGCTTATGATATCAGTGAGCACCTACCTTATTTCTTTGTTGTAAGGTACGTGTACGTAGTAAGAGGCCCAAATTAGCGCATTTTATACAAAAATTAAAACGAGAAAACTTGTCCAGATTTTGGGACAAATGAAACATATCTCTTCGGAAAAAGTACTTGGGTGCAGCGACGCAAATTAAGGCCTCTGAAATATTTCTTGGTATTCTAAAACTACGATATGCAGCTAGTTTTCCAGCCATCTGCGTAAAGCAACGGGAAAAAAAATCGGAAGCCTTGGATAAGCTCAGACCTTTATTTAAGAATCGCGGAAAAGAACAAGTTATATTACAAGTTTATCCGAACTAAAAATGCCGAGCTTTTTCGTCAGTTTAAATCATGGCGTAATCGCTTGGATAAGGATATAAAAAAAAGCAAGGCGTGACTACTTTGCTAATTTTTTCGGTGCTGCTGCTGGATGTTGTGAGCTTATGTGGAAGAGACTTAATTCTGTCTTAAAACACAACGTGACTCCTGATAAAATTACGAAGTTAGAAATAAATGGTCAAGAACTTTCAGATACACTGCTTGCAGAGGTCTTTAATAAGCACTTTATTAGTGTCGTTAACATGTCCGCTGTGCAAAATAACCGAAATAACCTTGCCTATATAAAAAGCACAACTTTTTAAAAACCCGTCCGTGAAATTGAAGTAAATGTAAATAATAACCTTAATAGACGTAACACAAGATATATCGATGGATTTCAGAATAAACCTATTAAGTATGTTGCTGATCTTCTCGCCCCCTGTGTTTCTTATATATTTAACCTCTGTCTTAAACAGGCTGTTTTTCCTCGTGAAATGCAAGTAGCTCGTGTAATGGTGCTGCACAAACAAGGTAATAAAAAATGAGCAACTATCGTCCCATATCAATCCTTCGTGTATTTTCAAAAATTCAGAAAAAAAATAATTTTACATCGCTTTCTTGAATTCGAACAAAAACATAACCTTATAACTCCGTTCCGGTCTGGTTTCCGTAAGGGCCTTAGCACTGAGTTTGCGTTATTAGCTCAGAAAGAATTAATCGTTAACCACAGTAGACGAAGGGAAATTGGTCTTGGCAATTTTTGTGGACTTTACGAAAGCCTTCGGCCATATAAATCATGCTCTTTTAATTGATAAGCTTTTACGCTATGGTTACCGCGGCAAAGCTCCACACCCGATTAATTCTTATCTACAGTACCCTGTTCAGACAGCAGACATAAATCATGCTCTGTTCACTCCGATTACCGTATCTTGTGGTGTGCCGCAAGGTAGCATCTTGGGCCCCTTTCTTTTTAATGTTTACATTAATGACATTATCAATATACACTCTGCTGACAATATATCATTTACGCTGATGATACCAGCATCTTCGTAATAGGAAATTCGGTCGGTGAATTAATTGACGAAGCCAACTGAACCCTACCTAACTTATACAAATGGGCACGCCAAGATAGTTTTAGGTTAAATACTAACAATACGAAAGCTATGATATTTCGCAGTGAAAATAAAAACGTGGGTGTTACTTAAAGCATACTGAAAAATTCTTCGCCTATCCCTATCGTACCCAGCATTAAAACTTTGGGTGTTGTCTTTCAAGAAACCTTATCTTGGGATACACATATCGAATGTTTGGCAGTAAAACTGTCACAGGTAATTGGTATTGTTTATCGCAATCGCCATATACTGCCACAAAGTCCTGCATGATTTTCACTTTTAACAGTTTGTTTCAGTCTCGCCTTAATTATTGTCATTTAGTTTGGGCTGCTACCACTCACAAAAATCTGCACAAAATTTATGTCTTACCAACAAAGTTCCTATGTGTAATTGAAAATGTCTTTGATTACTTTCATACACATCAATTTTTTGTAAAATATAACGATATGCCAGTCACAACAATATATGATTGCCCGACTGTGTAGAGCATATAAACAAGAGTTAAAAACTGTATCGTGTTTTCTTAAGCAAGTTGCAAAGTCACAAAACAATACCACAAAATATGCAACACGCAAAAAGGAATCCTGGAAAGTACCTACTGTAAGAACAACATATGGACACCAGACGCTTGGAAGTAACCTATCAAGATTACTAAATAGATTAAACAGCGAAGCGAATCAATTCGAGAGCAAGGCTTTTAAAGCTATTCGTAGTTATTTCAACTTAAACTAGATAAAGTTCTGTGAATGTTTTTTTTTTTCTGAGCAAACGTTGTTGTTGGTCTGGTGCTTTTTTGTTTTTTTTTCTTGTTTTGGGAAACGGTATATTTGCTTTCTTTTCTTTCATGCTCTCCGTCAAGTAGAAATACGTTTGCGTAATATTGTATACCTTGTGCCTTTTTTCTTTTCGGTCATTCTAGAAGAATATTTGTCTGTGTGGAAATATGTGATTGTATTTCATGTATTACTGTAACAAGGTGTAATGTTATTTACTTTTCTTTTTTGTACACAACTTTATTTTTGTTATTTGGTCATTTTCAAAATTTTTTTTTTAAATTCTAATAAGTCAGAGCCGTGAACGCCAATGCGGGGGCCGGCGGCTTTGTCAAGCTATCGAAATGACGGCTTTTTCCGCACGCTCCTTTGTTTCACTACACTGTATTGATGCGAAAATAAACATCACTCTCATATATAAATGTGAGCCATTTAGCGCATTTCAGCCTAATTCATTGAAACCGGATAACCACAATTTTATTGGATTACACATTGAAGTAAGGACAAAGGGTACGGCGCTAGGCTGACGAGGGCGAAGTGAGACAAAAACAAGAAATACATGGGCGCCTATTTTCAACTTTTTATATAGGCGAAAGCCTTACATGTCTCATTGTTCAGTCGACCTTCAATGTCCTTGAGCGAAAACGCGTCGTCGACACGAAAGGTTCAAAAAGTCACCTGGTCACAGAGACGCGCTCGTGCCACTTCCCCCCTCCTCGTCGTCGTCGCCTTCCTCCGCAGCTGGCTCCGATGCCACTCATCATGCCAGCGTTCCCATACTGCCCCTCGGTCCACGAGTGCGCTGACGTCACTGGCCCACTGCCAGTCGGTGTGGTGATTTCGGTGAGATCTGTCGCGTGCGGCGATGAAAGAAACTTCGACTTCTCAGTGAATAGCTGCAACTGGATCCTTTGGACGTCCACGCAAGTAAGACTAAGCGAATTAAGGGTGATGTGTACGTCGTGTGTCCGCCTTTAATGAATCGGCACTAGGGCTTTCCCCTTCAAGTCGTCTTAGGGATAACATAAGAGACCCTGTGAATTTTCCCCAGAAATGATGCAATTTATACATGTATTGTAAACAACTACTATGTAGCTGCGGGTTTGTGTGACATTTATCTGTCACACTTTGGCAAGAGCGGCAATGCCAAAATCAGCAATTGTAACGTGGTGAGCATCTATAGATATATGGATGACTGTCCTGTGTTTTTAAATCTGAAGACTAGACTTGACATTGCTGTGGCAGAATTAACCAACACATTCTTGATAGAATCGGGCGCACTATATTTCGCCTGGGAGTTGCTACAAGATACCTTAATTCAATTTCTGGAACTTAGTTTCACGAAGGCCCACGTGTGCTGGATGTATAGCCCAAGGACTAAAAAAATCCTTCTACAATATGACAGCGCACATTCTACGCTGATCAATAAGAGAATAGGTAGCACATGCCTGAATTCGGCATTATAATGTCATGCTAGTACAATCTTGTTATGGGTTTTTTCAATTAGATTATCCGCTTGGAAAACGCTCAATTTCTTCCCTCAGTTATTACTGGTGTGTGCGAGAGCACAAGATAAAACAGGGGAAGAAAGTGCAATGACCAAAAGAAAAAAAATGAATGCGCACGTAATACCGTACTTACATAAGCTGTCACACAATACAATAAAGGTAGCAGCCAGGTACAATGTGCGCATTCTGTTTTCAGCTCCATACTGAAAGATGTTCCCTTTGATGGCGAGTAAGCTGCCGGCTACATGCCCCTAAAAGCATGCCACACGCTATACCGATTTTGTTAGCGATGTGGTTTACAATACTACCCTGAGCTGTGGCAGGCTGTATATTGAACAATCGAGACGATTCCTCAAGCAACGTGCGAGAGGGACACCGGTTGGCCGTCAGCTGTAACATGGCCGGGCACTTGGCAGACCACTGCAAGCGCTGTGGTTGGGCGCCACTCCTGGACCAAGGACCATTCTAAAGAAAGCAAGAAACCACACTGAAAGGTAGATTAGCAAAGCGTTCCTAATAAAAAGAGCAGGTAATAAGCCTGTTAGCACGCCATCACTAGCAATAAGTGACAACAATAACTGACAAAGAAATGTGAATAATAAAGGAAAGCCTGTAGTCGCCGCCAAGATAAGAACGTTCTACTGCTCCATTTGGTTTACTACTCAATTTGCGCATGTAATGCACGCGTGTTCCTATGTGCCTGCCTTGATAGTTCACTTTAGGTCACTGCAAATACATCGTCATCAAGTCTGATGATCACTGTATTACGAGTGGTTGTTAGCTCCTATCACACTTCTCGTTTGTGTCTCACTTCGTCCTCGTCTGCTTAGCACCGTACCCTTTGTCCTTAATTCATGAACCAATTAGCTCAGCAACAATTTTTGTTACACATTGAAACACGTGAAACACGTTTTGACTTTTTTGTTAGTCTATGTCCAAGGACAACGTTCAATGTGAGAATATGCACCACTCAATGCAGGACGTCGAACGCGGACATTGTCATCGCGATCAGCTCTGTCGCGTGGCTGTACAACAATAGCCAGTGTGAATGTGCTCCACCGTCTATCTGGAACACATATGCATTACAGGGCATGCCCAGGACTTTGGGAAGGAAGTATCCCGACCTGGTGAGTAGTGCTACTCCAGAAATGAAAGGGCCAGCATTACGAATACGTTCTTTGGCATCAGCGGTCGCATAAACTACCTGTATTGGAGGCGAGGACTTACGTAGTCGCGATCAATCGGAAGTGTCCTCGCTTGCGTAGTAAGAGGGATAACGCGGCGCGCTCCTCAAAGGTTTGGCTGTAAGCGCTCAATAAACACACCACGTGGGAGCCCTCCTGGGTATTTCTGTAAGTACTCTCGAAATAATATTCTTAGGCAAACAGAAGGCACAGAATGGTTTACAGGCGCTCTCTCTTTACCACATACGCATAGTGGACGCCCGCGGGGCGCGATTGCCGCGGTGGAGTCACCCTAACCTTCTTCTAACGTGAAAGGTAGGCAGTCGCTGAGAGCAAGCTATGTGAAATATGTTCTTTTAGTAGGCTGTCTGTATCACCAAATGGAGCATAACGGAATGAAGCTTCAATACAGCGGCCGTACCGACTGCGAGTCTGCACGCATCTCTGCGCACAATGCTTCGCTGTCGCTGTAAGCGCATTTTCGCACCTTGCCGTGCGGTTTAGGCCACAGCATGTGATCATTTGACAGTACACAAGCAACCATTTATGAGAAGAAAATTTACAGAAGACGAAATTTTGTTGCAGCGCCGACGGCAGGCATTGCCAATTCGTTGAAAAGAAAAGTGTGCATCCATTGCATTCTACCGGTGCTAACATATGGGGCAGAAACTTGGAGGTTAACAAAGAAGCTCAAGAACACGGTAAGGAGCGCACAAAGTGCGATGGAACGAAAAACGTTAGGCCTAATGTTAGGAGACAGGAAGAGAGAGGTGTGAATCAGAAAGCAAACGGGGATAGCCGATATTATATTTGACATTAAGAGAAAACAGTGGAGCTGGGCAGGCCGTCTAATGCGTAGGATGGATAACCGGTGGACCATTAGAGTTAAAGAATGAATACCAAGAGAATAGAAGCGCAGTCGAGGACGGCAGAAAACTTGGTGGGGTGATGAAGTTAGCAAATCTGCAGGTGCAAGTTGGAATTAGCTAGCATAAGGCAGGGACAATTAAAGATCGCAGGTAGAGGCTTTCATTCTGCAGTGGACATACATATATCGTGATGATCACGATAATGATGAAGCAACCATTGATGCGTCGACGCTACATCACAAGTCGCCTACGGCGACTTGTGATGTGCTGTCGCAACGATTCAAACTTTTTTTTTTATTCTTGGACGCTTCAATGTCATCTTTTCTCAATTCGCATCGCACTGACCAAACCTGCGGGTTCTGGCACCAGAACGTGGGCAGGCGTAGCTGTAGAGCTGCGACGTCCTGTGGGCGCGAGGTGCCTCAGGCGGAAGGTTATTTGAGGGCGGAAGGTTGCTGGGGTGAGTCATCTCTTAGGCCGGAGTCACCGCTGTCGGGAATCGAGGGGTCGCATGGGAGCGCCAGAACTAGGCAAGCAGCTCAGCGGGCTTTTAGAACGGACTGGCGCGGGTCGTGCTTGCGCCACTAGCACGCACCGCCCAACTTTATTTTATTCGTCATTCGCAGCCGGCCCCAAGGTGCCGGCTGAGTGCACCGACCTTAGCGTACCCGCTTGGCAGCGTCGGTGGGCGCTACACTAGCATTGGTAGTCGACCGAATCTCGCCCGCGTCGGGATGTGTCAGTATCTTCGCGGCTTACCCTTTGACCCATAGGCGCGTGCCGGCGCTATGTCAGTGGGTGGCCGCTCCTACGGCGAGCGTCGGCGTCGGGCTAACCGAGCCAACGAGCACAGCGAAGGATGAAAGAGCGAAAGCGGAGCGCCGCGGGCGATGAAAGACGCGAGGAGGAAAGCGGAGAAGGAGAGTGTAGGGGAACCTGGAAGCCCCGCGGTGCAGGAGGGTTCGGCGAAAATGTGAGAAGAAAAGCGTAGAGCTGGCGATGACGCCTACGAGATGGCGCCAGAGTAGTGCGCGTCGTCTGGGAGGCTGTCTATGGCGGCTGCTGTGAATCGCGCCTACGCGTCAAACATGCACTGCCTCTCGTGATCTCAAGATTAGCGAGGCAGTCGGGCCAAACTTCGTTCTGTTTGCAACGTGCCGCACGGGACAGATTGTCCGCGCCAGCCAATATATCGCGAAATGAGAATGTGCATAGAACTGCGCTCAAATTTCGCATTCTGGAGTATCGTAATCGTCGGGTAGAGAACAGCCATCGTAAACTAATCAAGGTAAAGCGGACTAATAGCAAACGTTGCCACCGCCCTCGTCATCCGGTTATCTGCTTTCGTGCGCTATCTCGGCGCCACCGAAACCCTCACCACTTCTGCGCTCGGTTCGACTATTGTCAGCCCATCAGAGCCGTAAAACCCTGTCAAGGAAGCAATGTTCTTCGCCCTTAAAACAAATTAAGGTGACCTCCTATTGTCTAGGAGAGCGTTTGGTTGGGCTGTTCAAACGACGCTGCGGGTCATCACCCGGTTCTTTCATCGATGTTTACGTAAATTTGACGTCTGGAGATCCGAATACAATCAGAATGGAATAGTGTAACATTATACGGCCCCTTGTGTGCTGGAAGATGTAGTCGTTACAATCCCGATAGACTAAACACAGCAAATCGCATGAAAGCAAGACGATGACAAAGCAAACATTAGAGCGGCGCGTCCACTTCCTCTAAGCGGGACTTATTTATTTTGCGTAAATGCGCAATGTATGCATTATACCTGACGCTCTAATGATGTGCCTAGGTAAGAAGGCACTATCATCTCCTCATCATGTTTTATATCCCATGCGGCAACAAAATGTTGGGAGCATGGCAGAGGTGCTCCGACATTTGAACTTTCTTCAGTGTGCGTCGTGCTAAAGTGGTCCAACCTGCCTCACTAGTAATCGTTGGTTCTGTACAAAGTTACCTCGGCTTCGAATGTGTTAAAAACATCCCCACTAGTGTTTGTAATATCTAGCAGTGTTCTCAGTAGCAAACTACGTTGGGTGTTGAGTCATGACTCAACAGCCTTTATCGTAGCGCAATTTACAAGCACCGCGAAGCGTCGTTGATGCGGTTCAGGTAATGACGCTAACATTTATGTCTCTTTGAGACGCTTAACCATTTAGAGCGGAGACCACTACTTCGTTGCATTCGCTAAGCAGTCGCCATGTGAAGTCTATTTCAAATGGAGACTGAGCTCTCGAGTTCTCCATTGAAAATATAGCTTCACGAAAGCTTAAGTCACAGAATCGATTTAGGTCTTAGTCAGCCGATGACTACTGAAAACATGCTTAACCGACCGCTTTGGCATTGCGCTGGTTAGCTCGAGGTCATCGCTTGAGAACCATGCCATAGTAGCTGCTTTTCGATGGGGGCAAAGTGCAAAAGCACTTGTTTACTTAGATTTAGGTACATGGGAAAGAACCTCAAAAGTCTAAATTAATCCTGATTCCTCCATTACGACGTGTATAATAATGAGAGCGTGGTTTCGGCAAGCGTAATTTTAGAACTGAACTTCTCTTGCGAAAACATCGCTCTTTTACAGCGTAAGGTGTTATGGGCTCACTCCTATAGCCCTTTCGGCTCGCGATGATGCCGCCGCTGGCGTCCGGCGAACGCGTGGCCGCTATCGCCGGAAATGCGAAAAAAGTACCCGATTCCCGCCATGATCGAACCCGCTCCCGCTGCGTGGGAGCCAGATACTCTACCACTAAGCGACGCAAGCGCTTGCTATCGGGCGCCGGAAAAATGAGTTTAAAGCAGGCGCAGACGATCTGAGCCCCCGACAGTATGGTGGCGCCATCTAGTTATGGTGCTGACAAACGTCACTTACTTACTAACGCACGTGCCCGACAGGTAAGTTGCAGTTCTAAGGCTTGATCGGGCTCCGCACACTGCCTGTACACAGAGCATTACAAGCCGCAGCTCGCCGTAGACGCTGGGCGGACAGTTCAGATCGTTCTCGCGAAAACGAGGCGGACAGAGTGCCGCCAAGAGCCTGTTGTGCGTGGTGCCCAAATTGGAGCTACTCTTGAGCCGCTCCACCAGCTTACGCTGTGAGTGTGCTGCGTGTGCAGCGCAGGCCTGTGACTTTTTCTTGTTTGTGTTTTGTCCACAGAGGAGGCATGCAGCGCTGATGTCGAAACGCGAAAACTACAGCTCGAATGTTAAGACGGGCCTCTCTTTCGAGTTGGCCACACTGGCGTACAATAGGACAAATTCCTCTGACCACCTAAACGCTTTGGATTTGGCGATGGTTTACAGCAAATGCGACCAGTTCTTTACGACGAACTTTAGCGTCGTGGTAAGTTTATCTGCCCCTGGATCTCGTACTTCCTTTGATTGACTGAGATAAGAATTACGGAAAACTCTCTTCTTCGTATATAACCTTGACGTTTGATCCAAAACTCTAACTCGTGGCCAACATGTAGGAAAGAGACAACTGAGGCTGGAGAACTGTAAGTGTTGCAAATGATCGGTTTCTGCCGTCCTACCACAATGAAAACTGCCTGCCTTGGGAACACTTTGAGATCTCTCTATTCTGGCCTTCATTGAATATTTTCAGTTTCGTCGGGCCGACTGTACCCCTTCGCACACTTTTGTATTGCTCGCGTTTGGTAGAAAAATCTCTATCCAGGGTGTCCCAACTATCATGCAACAAGATTAAAAAATATGCAAATGCAACATAGCTCTACAAAACAAAGGTAATGTTTGCCGTCGCTCCGAGATACTGACTCGTTTTGTATTCCGCGTAGTTCCTTAACTAGTCTTAATAATTATTGAACTTCTCAAATAATATAATTTAATGAACAGAGTCAATGAGACAATTGTAGAGCAACATGGAAAGCAGCTTTCTGGTGCTCAATGCGTGTTTTTTTTTCTTTTTTTAGAGTGAAGCAAGCCTGCGAATACACCCAAAGTGCTTCGAACGGCCACTCGTGCGACAATTCTGCGTGTATTCGTGGGCTTAGTTCGCACTCGGAAAAACACTTTAATGTCCCACGTATTCAGCACCAGAAAAGCTGTACCTGGGGTTTTGCATGTTGCGCTACAATTGTCATTGACACCTTTCATCTAGTCATAATATTTGAGAAGTTGATTATATAAGACTAGTTCTGTAATTAGGCGGAATTCAAGAAGTCGGTTTCTCGATCAAAGCGGCGGCAAACAACATTATACTTTGGTTCGGGCCAGCTACATGGAATTTGCGTATTTTTAAATGTTGATGCGTGAAAGTTGGGACACCCTGTGTATAAATGCAGCCAAGAATAGTAGTTATTGCCCTAAGTACAACTACCTATGTCCGGACATTGTCTCCATGCTGAGGCTTTCCTTCGCGCACTGTTATAACTTGAACTTCATTATCTACCTCCGAATCCCTTGCACTGTGTATATTTGATAGGCGTAATTTGAACTCTACACCTAAATAGTTTATCATCGAGCCGACGCCTAAATCTTCCTGTTTGGCTCGTTCACACTTACGATGAGTTATATAAGTTCACGTCGGCCCTGGTGCATTGAATGCTCATACTCGCCAGAGTAGATTATCATATCGTTGTGTCCAGAATGCTCAAGTTTACTTGAAAGATACTTTAAATTTAATGGGCAGTTCAGTGGTTCTTCACTTATTGGGTACAAGCGTGTTTTTAAATATCTGTAATCATTATTGATATAGTTCCTTGCCGGCGTTCATTAGAATTGCCACTTTTATGACGGCCTAAAAATATTTTCCATTTTGCGGCAGTAGTCTTGCTCTTTTCTTGCACTCAATTTTGGTGTCTTCTATGAGAAGACTGCTGCAAGCGAGGTCCAAACTGCGTCCGTGCGTGCGACCACTGGACGACAACATCGCAAAGGCAACTCCTGTCCCACTCGCAGGCCCGCAATATTTACAGTACTGCTTAGATTGTACATACCATTGAAGGAACGCATACGAACACGTCTAACCCTTTTCTTTTTTTTTTGCAGCCATGTAAAATAAACAATGACTCAACTCGTAGCCTAGTGCACCCCGACATCAGCATCGGATACATGAAAAATATGCCATCTTTAATTTTCCTCTTTGAGGATGAAGACACTCTGGAGAAAAAGGTGAGCCTTTCGGCATTTGCATCGTCTGCTTAGTAAATTCGATGTTTGTGCATAGAATGGCTTGTTGCACTTACCACAATGCTTCACATTGCTAGGGCCATAGAGGAAGTAAAGAGGTAGCAGGGAACATTGCACAACTGGACTGAAGCCACACGAGTCGGCACAAAACGTGATTGTCGCGTCTGAGCGCACTCGGTGGGTTTTAGTAATCCCACTCTGCAGCCAAATCTACGGCAGGGCAGACAAAAAAAGAGCCGCATCCACTAAAAACTGCTGATAACCACACATCTTCGGCCAATACGTCGAGTCTCAGATTTCAGGCATTGGGTCGACACCGCGAGGGACAGCTCCGGAATAATTTTAAGATCTCCATACGGTGAAAATATTACAAAAACAACAATAATTATAATAATATTGCCTCATAACAATTCCTGTTTTGGCACGTAAAACCCCAGAGTTTCGAAAATCTCAGAGAACGGCTTCATGGAGAGTTCCTTGCCGACTGCATGGCGCAATGTTCCCTCTTATTTTATTTCCTCACGGCTCAGAGCATTAGACGCCATTGCATTATTAACGACTACCGACGCTTCAGCAGATGTTTATATCTCATTGTCACCGAGTCTAAGTTCGTAGCAGGAAATAACAATAGAAGAGTCACAAACAGTTCATAGCTTTTTTTATTCGTCAAATGCGGCCATGACATCCTCATGTTGGAGTTGAAGTCACTCTCTGCATCTTTAACCATGCGCGTCCCACGGCAAGCATGCTAAACCTAGGGGCATTCGGTGTGGTAGAACATTCACATTTTGCATCGCAGTTAACGGTTTGATCAGTCTGTTAACACTAACAGGTGAAGAAATGGACTGCGTTCCTCGTGGTCAAAGTGCACGCTAGGCGTGTTTTCGTTTGTTTTTTCTCAAGTGCACCTCAGTGGTCAGCCCAATATGCAACCCGAGAGCTCGAGAACACAAGCTCTCTGCGGTTTCCACTGCTGCTGTCGCGCGAGAAACATTCATGGGCACAAAGCATCGGTGACGTGCTTGCTGTGCTTTTGGCTGCCAGAGCTCGTGGAGCAACGAGAGCCCACACCTCGTTCCTGCATATTTCGAACCAGCCCAGTAAACGTAGGGCATGGAATCTGAACGCTTGTCGAAATAACCGGCAGACTTCGGACTCGAAATGCTATGTTCTGAAGACTTCGAACAACGCCTTCTAAACATTTTCTCTGACAACGTGCAACTCAGCAGTGCCTGTATCGCGCTATTCGATTTTTTCAAGGTAGAAAATTCCGGTGCTTGTCTCATTCTGTGCTGCAGTGATTTATGACATAGGGCCAGCCGGAGTGACCGTCTATTTACTCCAAGAATGGCTTGGGTGCTTTGCGAGGGCAGATCAACAGAGGAGAACTTCGTTACTTGCATACGTCCGCTGAACAAAACTGACTCTTGCCTACTGTGATGACGTGTTGTTTGTGGAAAACACTTTCTGCAAACGCGAAGCCTCCTTGGGATTCTTCTTGAATGGGTTTGTCAGCACCACTGATGACCATCTTTGGCCATTTGTTCTCGCCAGGTCTCGGGCTAGCAAAGGAAATAGCAAGGTGCTGGAGGGGTCGGTTAGCGCAAACGAAGCGGCTCAGGAGTTATGTAGAAGAGACCGAAGAAGGCAATTAAGGGCCAAAATGTGAAGTCGCAAACTACTCAAAAGTGAGGAAACCTATCCAGGCCCAAAGGCGCACGTACGCTTGGCCCGCCTCTGAAGATCATAAAACAAACAGGGCGCTCGTTGTATTGCCTGGAGAATGGGCGAAAATTCAATGCCTCTCAACTTCCTGCTGTTCCCAGCGGGGCGTGGTCAGCAGCGTGTGGTGTGACGACAGAGTTGCCTTCTGCCAGTTAAAAACAACCAACCGGCGACACTGGATTGCCAAATGCTCAGCCTGTATAGCATGTCCATGCTTCAATGCAAGAGCGGAGGGAGTCATTACGTGGCAATAAGAGCTGGAGAGGGCAACAGGGCTTCGCAGATCTAGGCCCTTCGGAAGGCCACCGGTGTCATTTGAAGTGTACGTCCTGACCAGAAAGTGGCTTTTTATTTTTTTTTTCTGCAAGTGTTTAACTATTGTGCTTTTCGAGCTCCGCCTAATCTAGTCTGCGAGAAAATAAATATACTGCGCAAAATACAACACAAAGACGTAGTAAGGGACACGGACACGCACTTCTAAACTACAGTCACTTTGTCTTCCTGGTAAGTTTTCAGATTGATTAAAAGGAGCCTTGTTTTCTTTATGATAAGGAGGGGTAACAGATGTGTTCATACTTGACTGAACGCACAAGAAAAACTAGGACACTAAAAAGGAAGACAAGACAAGATGAGCGCCAGCAGATTAGTTGTTGAACGCTAATGGCAGGCGTCTCGGTTATGGATCTAGAGACAGCGCCACGGGCGAACGAGCGTAAGGCCGATTTTGATTGGTGACTCGCTTGGCATAAGCTTATAACACACGATTATATAGCATTATTTAAATATTTAATTTGCGAACTGTCTCACATACAAAGTTCATTGTCAACACAATGAGCGTTTCGGGAAAAAGTCGGGGCTCTAACGGAAAGTACCAATGTCCCATTACGTACCCATATGATCAATTTTCTTTTCCTGCGCATTAACGGGAATGTTGTGCTAGTGTTCAGTTGTACTAGTGACATGCAGGTACAAATAGCACCAATATCGCCTCTGCTCGCCATTCGCGTGTGTGTTATGTATAAAGGGTGAAAAACTATGTTAGCAACTATAAACGCTCTTGATACAACAAGCGCATAATAGCCTTATATGCAAAATACATGTTACCCAAATGCTAAGGGTGCTTTCAAAATTAGAAGCTTTTGTAAAATTGAGAATAATTATCATATGTAGCTGGCGTGACACGTACGAAGTGCACTTAAACACTGGGAAACGCTACCATATTCAGTTCAAAAAGAAATGGGAAATACTTGAGGAAGCATCCTTCTTAAACAGCAAATTACTAACTACATTTTGTAAGGTAACGTTACTTGGGTATTGCATTTCACGCCTCAACTATATTGGACTGTTGACATAGATGCGTTCGTGAAACGTGCCTGCCATCTACTATGCATCTTTTAATTACACATCAAGATGGCCTTTGTGTTAAAAGAGACTATTTATTTTGCGAATTGTGGAACATTCATGTGTTTCCATGGATCCCTCTACTACAATGAGGTATCAATTGGAAAGAGCACAAAGACACGCCGTAATTTTCGTTATAAGTTCTGAAATCCAAGCAAGACTTGGCTGGAAAACGCTGCCCTCAATAAAAAAAAAAAGCTTTAAGATTGTTTTTTTTACAATAGTTACAATGATTGCACTAGTGTCGATAAATCGGTTCGTTCTCCCTCCGAGTGACATGTCGAGGCAAAAAGACTACAGTAAGAAAGGGTGACAATATAAGTGTCAACTTATATTTCTACACTGAATTTTGTTGCCTTTTCCAAACACAATTCAGAAATACGATGAGCTAGCTATGAGACAGTACACATGACTGTTTTGACGGCATTAATGGTATGTGGCGAACAGGCGCGTAGCCAGGGGGGGGGGGGCTGATGGGGCTTCAGCCCCCCCCCCCCCCCCCCCGAAATTTTTTCGTGCTGGCATGCACCGCCGACCAAAACTACCACCGACGACGGCAATCATGCTGGATTTTGTCTACAATGTCCTTTTCACGCTCGAAAAGACATTTCGGCACGAACATTGCGAACTCGGGCTGGATTTCATGACAACGCCCTTGCACCTGGAGTCACGTAACGCAAGGAGCACCATCCGAGCACAACCTTTCAACGGCTTTTCGATAGCGAGCGGGCGCGTTGCGGCATCTCGCAGCGGCCGCGGAATAAACGGAGCGCATGGATTTCAATTACGAAAGTTTATGGGTATAAAGTTCTCATAAACGTTGGACGCGAAAGGTGCGCTGACATTTTCAAAGGCATGCTTTAAAAGATTTTCAATTCTAGAACTTTATAGGGTTAATGTTCTTATAAACTTGGGCCAACATGCGCGCACTGGAACGCTCGTGTCCAAGCCGTTCCATAAATGGAAGCGCACGCTCGCAATCTCCCACACACACGAAAATACTAAATATCACCGTGACTGTCAGCTAGCAGCTGATAATTTTCTCCAAACATTTTCAGGAAGCGTGCTCAATGTGATTGA
This sequence comes from Dermacentor silvarum, assembly GCF_013339745.2. Classification (NCBI taxonomy): domain Eukaryota; kingdom Metazoa; phylum Arthropoda; class Arachnida; order Ixodida; family Ixodidae; genus Dermacentor; species Dermacentor silvarum. The sequence goes on from NC_051164.1 coordinate 34,671,255, forward strand.
TCAGCTGGACCAGGGCAGGCAAAGTAAAATATGAGAAAACAGAAGAAAGCGAACGGCCTATTATTGAGGATTTTTTTTTTTTTTGCGGGCGACAAGGTCTGACTCGCCGTGGCCACAGGGACAAGGGCCCTATGTATTTAAGCAATGTCCCTGCTGAAAATACAGGCATTTTCAGAGTGCTTCTTCGCATGTGAGCTGATTGTGGAGATACATATCTGTAGAACCATTTGTAAAGTTGCCCCAGTATTGCCTCGTATTTAAGCCCAGACGCACAAAACCAAATTATAGAAATTTGTGGTGACATTATCAAAGAAAGCTTAGATTCAAAAGCAGGCTGCTTCTCCATACTTCCTGACTAAACGACGGACATCGCTGGAATCGAACAGCCTGCTGCTTTTGCAAGGTACCTAAACAAGTATGCCAACGACATCAAGGGAGTGTTTCAGGTTTTAGCACCGGAATAGATGCCCATCTCTCACTGCGACAGCAGGTTCTATGTAAATGTGTAAATACTGCTGCAGCTTCTAGTCACCCTTCCAGTGACCACTGCCAGCAAAGAGAGAACATTTTGTTAACAATAGTTTAATAAAAACTACTTGCGCTCTACAATGTCTGTGGAACGCATGGTTAGGCTGGCGCTTCTATACACCGACAGAGACGTCGGCATCAGCGTGTCCGAAGTCATTGACCGCTTCGCTTAACTTTCCCGCCGTGAGAAGTTTGTCCTTTAGATAGCGAAGCAGCAAAAATCAATGCAAGTAAAAAGCACTGTTCCTTCAGGTCCATAACTTCTTAATTATGAAAACGTATGACCGTTCATTATCTTTTAAAACCGCACAAATTTTCGCCATTTATTCTAGCAGTTAACATCATGATCACAATTATCATGCGAATAGAAAAATTACGAGGATACCAATAACCAATTTTGACCGACCTTGCTCATTGAAAGCCCGGCCCACGCGCCGTTCGCCAAAAACACACTCGGATATTGGGTAGTTCAACTTACCGCATCATCTGTGGCCTTCGTTTGTCCTTTTCTTTCCTTTTCAGCTACCTGCTTTTATTTCTTTTTTGAAACGAAGGAATACCCACCTTTATTTTGGGTGCAGAATAATTGTTGGCGTTGTGCATGCAGTTAAATTACACATTTTCGTACTGATTTATGCATTATTCCTCTATTATTCTACCCACATGGCGCTGTCGCGACCGCTGCATGGCCCAAGTACATATCACGATTTCTGCGATCATAGTTGTGTTCTTGCCTAGATCATCTGTCTTTCTGTGCGCAAAGTTTACTATCTGTGACTGAGCAACATGTTTATTTGTCTTATTTGACGCATTATATACACTGACGTTTGCTTAAATACGTAGCTTTATTGGAGACTCATACGTATTCTTAAATATCTTATTGCGAGGTTTTGTGTATTCAAGCACTGAACTTTGTTTCCAGCGACTCTTTTTTTGCCCTTTAGCGAGTTGTATCTTCGTACTTGTATATTCTATTCTATCTTCGCATTTCTAATATATATTTTGCAGAACTCCCACTTTTTATTTGTACTCACTGCTGCGAGTATTATCTCGGTGTAATTACAATACACGACGAATTACAGCTGCTCCTGCGCAATCGACTGCAACGAGGGATAGCGTCATTGAGGTTTCTTCCTGGCCGTTGCATATGTAGAAAAATGTAAACAAGGTTCTTGAATGACAAAGATTCATCAAAATATTTGTCCTCAACTTATTCATTTCATGGCCTTTACGTTTTTCATATAAGCTGCATTCAGTGCTTTGCTGGTTTCGAACTGATATTGGCCCTTTTCGCGGCGATCCCGTGGGCGCTGCCATATTTGATAACGTGATGACGCGTCCATTGCATGCCTCAACTGCCTCCGTTGCCTCCTTGTTTACAATGGAAGTGTATGACGCCGGCGCGGCTTAGAAAACCTCTTTTTTCGGAGATATCGTAGACGGTGACTAGGTGGACGACACGAAGCTTTGATCACCTGCAGCTTCAGATAACATGCAAAAGCGCTTTCGGAGCTGATTAAGCTATGTCCAAACGGCGCAAGCAGTGTATATGGTGCTTCTAAAAGCGGGGCTAAATATGCATTTCAAGCTTTGCGATTATGAATTCAGTCAGGATTAGTGTGTTTTGCTCTTTGTTCTTTATTCGGCAAATATTTTGAAGCAGTGGCTTGTCAGTTTCTGACTCAGTGAAGTTCCTCGGTGTGGCCACTATCTGATTATTTTCTGTCTAATCGCTCGCAGGTGCGCTCAGTTCCGATAGATTTGTTCTTGCTGCGCACAAGGCTTGCAACGTAGCTGTTTTGTACATTGTAATACCTTGTAGCAAATATATATTACAGCTAGTAACTTGCTTACTCTTGTGGACCGTCACGAAACATCCAGCTTCGACCATTGCTGCGCCATAGGTGTAGTCAATCATTTATTGTTTGTAAACAGTGCCCATATATTCAAGTGTGCGTCCATTCACTTATTCTTGATACGTCGGCGATAGAGTGGGCGTAAGTTTTCCTGCCATTTGGACAGATGTGTATAGATAACGTGCGCGAAACTTACTATGACAGGAAGCGGCGCTACTCCCTTTGTCATTGTTTAACGAGTGGTACTCACTCTTGCCGACGTTATGGGGATGAAGCCCTGTCTTTGAAGGTTAGCGATAGAAGGCTGGCGGATGAGTAAATTTTTGTATCCTCGAGGAAAACCGTACATCACGGAGTGCCGGTAACACGTTCGGACAATTGCAGCAGCGGTCCGCGAACTTCGCCACACAGATTCATTCTATTCCTTAACATGCCAGTCACTATTTTGGCAGCCAACTACTGCACACGTCTTCAATCCACATTATTCAATCTAGCATGATTGGAGCACAGTTGTTAGCGAAAACTCAGTTGCATTTCCGACAGCTGATCGCACAGAAGCAAGGTAGAAGCGGTAATGGTTTCGTATTCGTGCGCGGTCGCTGAGGAGAGGTATGGCGCGCCGCCGTGAGCGCCATCTCGTTTCTCTAAAACAAACTGCTCCGCAAAAAGGGTCAATAGTTCTAAAGTTGATGTGTTGTTTTCTTTACTGATTAATTAGGCAAAAAAAACGCGTAAGCACTGATAGCAGTTATTTCTGCCACAATTTTTGGGGCATACGAATATATTCTTTTATGAAAACATACATATTTTAATGAACAGTGCATAGCGTTCAATAATTCCTTTGCAGCATCTAATATACAATGAAATTGGCAGTGCAGTTATTATTCATGCATTTGATCCCACGACAAATTCTATAAGGAGGAGGCCGCGCTGAAACCTCAGCCCCCCCCGGAACAAAATTTCTGGCTACGCCACTGGTGGCGAACCTGATACCCTGTAACTGTCTTGTGCCATGTACTCATGTTTACTCTTGCCTGGCGCTTCATGTCCCGATTGCGCATTTAGTAGATTTGTTATGTTTTGTTGATGCTTGCTTTGGCCTTGCTTCGAAATACTTTTTAATCATTAACCCCCCAATATGATGCGCCACGGTCACTGTGGGCTTATAGTATTAATAAAAAAACGTTAAAATAACAAGAACCCAATAAGTGTGTTTGTGTCAGAAGACTGTTTGTGATCTTTGCAGTTTCGCTCATTGTACGAACCATACTCTGTTTCATATTGATACTTGACAGGCAATGCTCCGAAACCTACATGCGCGAGTCATGCGGTCATACAGGCTTCATGTATTAAAACTGCAACCCTATGTCCACACGTAACCCTACGTGTGGACGTAGGGTTACTTCAAATCACGTATTCTTTGTACAGCTAAGGGAGCTCGATGGCTTTGCAAACGCTAGCGGTAGTGGTACAGCTTTCTGCTTCTATAACTTGATGTACCACGTCTTGATAGCGAGCACAATCATTGTGCTGTGAGCGCTGGTCGTCGAAACGTGTCGCTCCGCTCGTTGTGCGGTAAATATGTTCATATCTCTGCGAGGCATTTCACTTAATAGTTAGGTCTTATTATTGCAACATCAGAATATGAGAGTTAAACGTAGCATAGAATAAAAAATGCATCAATCTATCTTCCTATCACATCGAATGTCGATAGCGACCCAAGTATTGGCAGAATTGCCTACTATGCATGGCATGGCATTTTGAAGTTTATTTTAGGGGCGAAGCACCTTAGGGCCGAGCCTTGTCCCTCGTCGTCGTCCGTTGTCCGTAGCTCTGGTTTGCATGGAGACCGCTAGGGGCACTGCGGTGCACAAGGGCTATATAAGCGCTGTATATACTGTACACATGTGCAGTATATATATATATATATATATATATATATATATATATACGGGGTTTCACGGTTACTCCAATGATTTCCCGGTGCTTCGCCCACTCATCATCATTCACTTCGGGGATATGCGGTGATTTTTGTTTACGTAACGGGCACTATCAGGTTTACTTTTGTATAAGTCATTTCATAGCTTAAACAAATATGCGCATTCTTTTTGAGATCAACCAAAATAACCACAATAATAGGATGATGTATCACATGCATAACGTAACGGCTTGTAGGGTGCCTGGAGTTGTTTCAAAAAGTGCCTTTACGGCTGCCTGTGCAGTGCAAGGACCTGACAAACTCGTCTACAAACCTGCGGGCGAACATGGCGATGCTCCTGCTGAACGTTCACCTCGGCGACCACGACTCCATGAACAAATGCGGCAGTAATGACCCGCTGAGGAGCGACCCGTTTTGGCGCATCCACGTGGTGAAGAGGACGTTGAGTATCCCGTGACGTCTAGTCGAGGTTGTTGCGGCTGCTCTGAGAAGAGAAAACATGCTGTGCTTGCCAGCGGTGGCAACACGCGAGGGTTGTTCGGTATTTTTATTTTTACGCGACCATTTGTGTACCTCCCGGGCGACTGCGTTATGTGACTCGCGGTCGCATCACCCTAGCTTGCCATATTAAATTTCGTCCTTCGGCTCACTTTGTTGTATTTCTCAGCACCATTATCTTCATCATCAGCCTATATTATGTCCACTGCTGGACGAAGGCCTCTACCTGGGATCTCCAATTGCCCCTGTCTTGCACTAGCAGACTCCAATTTGCACCTGCTAATTTCCCAACTTCATCACCCCACCTAGTTTGCTGCCGTCCTCGACTAGGCTTCTTTTCTCTTGGTATGACCCACCGGCTATTCATCCTACGCATTACATGGCCTGCCAAGCTCCATTTTGTCCTCTTAATGTGAACTAGAGTATCGGCTATCCCAGTTTGCTCTCTGATCCACAGCGCTCTTTTTCTGTCTCTTAACATCAGGCCTAACATTTTTCGTTCCATCGCTCTTTGTTCGGTCCTTAACTTATTCTCGAGATTCTTTGTTAACCTCCAAGTTTCTGCCCCATATGTTAGCACCGGTAGAATGCAATGAATGTTTACTTTTCTTTTCAACAACAGTGATAAGCTCCCAGTCAGGATTTGGTAATGCCAACCCTACGCACTCAGTACATTTCTCAATACAATGAGCAATAAATTTGCATAAACAAAGATTGTGTGATACAGAAGATACACCGTGTACTCACCAAGCACATATGCGCTTTAGAAATCAGCACGTTTTGGTTCATCCCGTTCTGTTTACTGTGACAACAGTCGGAACTATTACTGTTATGTGCATGTGAAAGGTGGTCTTAATATGCGGCAGATAACTTTAGCTGTTCACAATGTACACTCTGAGATTCACATATCATCTTGCGCTATCATATTGCCATTCTCCAAAGATGTCGCTACTCTCAGAGTAAGCTACACACAAATTCAATGGATATCTGCCGAACATAATTGTTGCACTATATTACAGTTTTCCAGAAAGGGGGGGGGGGGGGGTCCAGGTAGGGCGCGTAGTGTGCGCTCTTCTTGCGGATGTTGCCAGGTGGCGCCACTTCAGCATGGGCTTTATGAAAGCCGCTTCTGTCCCCCGAATCTATCTGCAATGAGCGCTTGTGGTACTTGGGAATATTTGCGGTTTTGTTTGTGTTATTCAAGGTTCTGAGAGGCTCCGAGGTGGAGTATTACGTGCATGGGGTTAGGAAAGGTTAACGATAATGAAATGAAGTAGAATTCAACTCCTGGCTTAACATTTAGCAGTATGAAATCACATATTATACAATTGTTAGCGGTTTAAGTCACAAATGTTGCTTATACGTGGGTAACCTGCAGGAAGTCACTGTGGAAATACACTTTTAATTCTTGAACAAATGAACAAACACATTCTTGAACACATTGAACAAATGTATCAAAGAAAAAGTACTCATACCTAGGAAGATACAGCTCAAACAATACATAAGAATACACAATACATGAACATTAAGTAAAGAGACTGCTTGTTTCATTCTTAATGAAACAGGATCAACAAAGTATTGGACGTAGCAATGCTATTTATGTACAAAGCGGTTAATTATCTCATTAATTACTAAATGACTAACTGATTCGAATAACTTTACGGTTTAAATAAATGTGAAATTATTTTTTGTATTTAGGTAAATAATTCAAATTCAATAAGTACATAAATAGGCACAGGTGACAATATTGCGCTGACAACTGATTTGCATTTATCAAGCTGGAATAATTCAGGGAAAGGCAAGCCTTAACTTTATACGCATGCAAACGAAGAATCAAAGCCCCTTTCTTAAAGAAAGATGGTTGAACGCGAACCTTTCTCCCATAAAAACGTAATCCAAGCCCAAAGCCAACGACCACGCAACAAACCCAAGAAATGCTGAGCGACCCGATGCGATGCATATTTGATTTGATTGCTGGTATAGGATTGGATTCATTGGGCGTTGAAGTTCAATGAAGGCACATTTCGTAAAGTTGCATAGCCTTTATTTTAGATTACGCAGCCGTTGATTACACGCACATACTCACACTTTCACGGACTGCAAGTCGTTGCCGATACACAGGATCGGCCTTACGGGCACGATTGCGCTCGCTCTTATGTTCGCGTACGGTAGCCGCTTCTGCCGTGTGCAGCACCCACGTCCTACCCATGGTGGCGGCCAGGAATACATTGCGTGACGAGCGAAATGCAATGCAGACATATACAGTTCATCCGGGTAGCGTGGCGTTGCAGTTCCCATTGTTCTTATCGGTAGACCTGCGAATATTAACTGTAGTATTCTACGACTGTGTGCGCAGATGCGCAGACTGTTCTATTGTGTGTGATACATATGCACAGATAGTTCCATTGTTTGAGTTAACTTTCCTGCAGTGCGTTTTCAGCGCTCACGGACGAATCAGTGAGACATAGAATGCTTCGCTTTTAACTCTCAAACACGGCGAAAAGAAATCACAAACAGCAGAAACGTCGATGAACAGGCGAGACACACTCAGCCAGCACAACCGAAAACAGCAGGAATGAGCGGCTTCCAAGTGCTCCACCTTTCCCCGCTTGCTGCCTCACGCCTATAGATGACACGCGCTACATCTGAACTCGTACCTCCTCCTTCTACACTGTAAGTGTGCATTTTGGTGGGTAGAGCATCCGATTGACAATACCCCATTGTCACAGGGGTAAGAGTGATATCCGATATAGTGGGCGAGCATTCCTCTATATGTATACGTGGTCAGGGGGAAGTCGAGGATAAGGATACTTCCCTGACGGATACACGAAGTACAGGACAGTCGCAGACACCAACGAAGTTTCAATCACTTAAGCACTGTCCTAACAAAATGTCCCCACATGATGCACATTTTGCCAAGCAGTTTTAGTCCTATATGAGATCCTATGTGTGAGTTTCGCATGCAATGTCGCCTCACTTGACGAGATCCGGAATGTGTGCACTGCATCCGGCTAAATGTCGCAAATACTAAACAGTTCCTATACAAAATCATGGCCGCCACTGTGCTCTTCTTGTAACGCACGGGAGGACAAGCCACGTAACCTACGCATTTAGTCTAGAAAGGTGAGCCCTAATATCCGCGCTGAACATCCTTCAGAGTGCCATTTGTGGAGTGCCACTTTTTCGCCCATAAACTAACGCTCATTTTGTATCTCGCTCATTGAAGGCACTTTTTATCTTCATCAGATGCACTGATTTCATAGAAATATTTTACATAATTGAGTGCTGGAGTGTGTTTTGGGCATGATCTGTGTCTGTATCCCGCACTCGGCACATCATTTCGTGTTTGTACGTACAAAATCGAGAGTAGCATACCAGGCGTGCCACCAGGCAAATCTTTTTAAGGAGCATTAAATAGCCTCTCTCTTTATATCTTTCTCTCTCTCTCTCTATAAGTCAGCTTGTTCGACAGCTGAAACTTGACATCCTCCTCCATTATGGGCTTTTGAACAGGCGTCTGATATTTTCCTCCAATTTCTGTAGACTTCGCCGAGGTTACTATATTTTATATTAGGCCTAAGTTAGTGCGCTCGGCCTTCTTTTTATCACTAGCCAATTTGCGTGGAGGTATCGCCATGCAGAAGTATCATGCAATCTTCCTATTGACACTGAAGAGCCATATTGTGTGCTTGCACTACGACTGCTTTCATTTATTCGGTGACTGAGTTTTTGGCTATGAGAACTTTCTTGATAAAACAAGCCAGCTAAGCTGTTAAAGGTGAGCAAGAAGGTGTCTGCTTTGTAGATGCTTGGCGCTCTTTTGCCAGACCTCTCTCTTGTGCTATTACACCCCACACATTATCAAAATGTTTTTGCTGTCTTTTTAGTTTTTACTTGTTTTCGACTTCTTTTTGTTTTCCTTTTTTTTTTGACTAGCGCTCATGTTCTGGAAATGCTTGCGTGTGTGTCCTGTATCGCAGAGTATACTTGCAGTGGAGGTGGTAGATACCGCAAATTTTGAAGCGTTTCTAGTTTTGTTTTTGCTTTCTTTCGTGGGCCGATCCCGATGACTGTGCTCTGTAAAAAAAGGGGGCTGATGAATGCATTCTACCGGCACTAGCATATAGGGCAGAATCTTGGAGATTAGCAAGGAAGCTCAATAACAAGTTTAAGACCGCGAAAATAGGGATGGACCGAAAAATGTTAGGTGTAACGTCAACAGACAGGAAGAGAGTGGTGTGGATCTGGGAGCAAACGGGGATAGCCGATGTTCTAATTGACATTAGGATAAAAAAATGGACCGTCCTTTCACGATTGTAAAGACGGGTGCAAACGAAGCTTGTCCCTTTGTACACCATTTGATCCCCTTTGCCGTTAACATTATATTTACTGGAGTGTGCCTTTGTGTCCTATGTACATTGTGAGGATACTGATGACATCAACGAAGACAAGTTGGAAGTGAAACACCAGTTTATTGAACATCGGAAACTTCACCTGTCAATTTTGTGAAAGTGAGCAGAGGAGCCTTGTGATCGCTGTGGTATACTGCAAGGAGTTCGGTCATCTCGATAACACACATGTCGTTTGAAAATGTCTTGGAGCAGTGGTTAGAGCACTGCACGGGCTCGGGCTTACCTGAAAGCCCGGGCCTGGCCCGGCCCGTGGGCCGGGCCGGGCCAGGTAGAGGAGTTTTTTCACGGGCTCGGGCCGGGCTTAGGCATGGCGTGTGCTTTTAGACCCGGGCCAGGGCGGGGCTCGGGTTTTTTGACGCGGGCCCGGGCCGGGCTCGGGCTTTCTGCGAGTTATTCTCGGGCTTCTCAACTCTGAAAAACATGTATTTTTCGGTCTCGAGCCGGGTTCGCGCCGGATTCGAGTAGGGCTCGGGCCGGGCTCGGGCTTAAGGTAAAGGGGTGGCGGGCCAGGCCGGGCGGGTAACGTAGATTACTTCCGGGACCGGGCCGGGCTCGGGTCTCGCCATAAAAGTTTTGATCGGGCTCCGGCGGGCCGCCCAATGTAAAAACGGGCCCGGGCCGGGCCCGGGCCGCAAGAATCGGCCCGTGCAGTGCTCTAGCAGTGGTTACGTTCACAATGAATGGCTCATACCCTCTTAAGCAATGGCTCATACCCCCATAAACGCGGCCTTCTCATTACGACGACAGAGGAGAAGTGAAAAATCTACGCTACAATGAACACACATGCGTTTACTTAGTGAAAGATTACAAAAGTTTGTGCACTATGGCGTAGCAAAGCCGCAAAAAAGCAGTAGAAAAGCTTCAGCAAAAAGGCGATGCCATATGCGAGATGAGGTCGCGTGCAAAAGAATTTGAAGCACGTATAGAAAGCTGACAATACCGTCTGTCAAGGCAGCAAGTGAGACAGTTGCCTACGCTCTTAATCGTTACCGGCTTGAAACAACGCATATAACGCGGAAAGTAGATCATAATTATTACGCTTATAAATGGCTCACTGTAAGTGTCCTACTGTGTACGCGGCCTATTTTATGCCGCTCTAGCATATGCGGCCTGCATTTAAACGGCCCGGCTTGGAAGACGGCACGCATAATTCCAAATTTTTATGTGGTATTTTAGATCAAATCTGTCCGGCTTACTAAGCGGCTCAACAAATCATATGCGGCCCAATGAGTGTTTTTAATGAAAAAAGTTATTTATTTACAGACAGGTGTAATCTAGAGTTGTTTTGCGCGCTGTTTCATACACATAGCATATATCCACATTATAGGAAATTGATAACACACAAGAGATGAGATAGAATTCGCTGAACTGTCAAAACTCATAAACAAGAAGAAAGTAAGGGATATTCGAAATTATAATGTGGGAAAAATTGAGGAAGCCGTAAAATATGGACGCAACATTAAGTCAGTAAGAAGAAAGCTTGGCATAGGACAAGGCAAGATGTATGCACTGAAAGATAAGCATGAAAATATCAGCAATTTCGATGACATAGTAAAAGCAGCGGAAGAATTTTATACTGACCTGTACAGTTCCCAGAACAGCCAAGCTACTTTCATTCGAAATAGTGATAAACCGGATACAGAGGCTCCTTCTATAACTAGCGATGAAGTTAGAAGGGCCTTGAAAGACATGACCAGGGGAAAAGCTGCTGGAGAAGATGGAATAACAGTAGATTTATTCAAAGATGGAGGAGATATCATGCTTGAAAAGCTTGCGGCCCTTTATACACAATGCCTCACAACTTCAAGTGTACCAGAGAGCTGGAAGAACGCCAACATTATACTAATCCATAAGAAGGGAGACATTAAAGAATTAAAGAATTATAGACCCATTAGTTTGCTTTCAGTATTGTATAAAATATGCACCAAGATAATTTTCAATAGAATCAGGGCAACACTTGACTTCAGCCAACCAAGAGAACATTATGACTTCAGGAAGGGATATTCTACGATGGATCATATCCATGTCATCAATCAGATAATCGAGAAATCTGCGGAGTACAATCAACCTCTCTATATGGCTTTCATAGATTATGAAAAGGCATTTGATTCAGTGGAGATACCAGCAGCCATAGAGGCATGGCGTAAACAAGGAGTACAGGAGGCATACGTGAATATCTTAGCAAACATCTACAAGGATTCCACAGCTACCTTGATTCTCCACAAGAAAAGTAGAAAGTTACCTAGTCAAGAAAGGGGGTCAGGCAAGGAGACACAATTTCTCCAATGCTATTCACTGCATTCTTAGAAGAAGTATTTAAGCTCTTAGACTGGGAAGGCTTAGGAGTGAGGATCAACGTCGAATATCTCAGCAACCTTCGGTTGGCAGATGACATTGTCCTATTCAGCAACAATGGTGACGAATTACAGCAAATGATTGAGGACCTTGATCGAGAAAATGTAAGAATTGGGTTGAAGGTGAATATGCAGAAGACAAATATAATGTTCAATAGCCTGGCAAGAGAACCATAATTCAGGATCGCCAGTCAGCCTCTAGAGTCTGTAAAGGAGTACGTTTACCTAGGTCAATTACTCACAGGGGACCCTGATCACGAGAAAGAAAATTTACAGAAGAATAAAATTGGGTTGAAGTGCATACGGCAGGAATTGCCAAATCCTGACTGGGAGCTTACCACTGTCGCTGAAAAGAAAAGTGTACACCCATTGCATTCTACCGGTGCTAACATATGGGGCAGAAACTTTGAGGTTAACAAAGAAGCTCGAGAACAAATTAAGGACCCCACAAAGAGCGATGGAACGAAAAATCTTAGGACTAAGGTTAAGAGACAGGAAGAGAGCGATGTGGATCAGAGAACAAACGGGGATAGCCGATATTCTAGTTGACATTAAGCGCAAGAAATGGAGCTGGGCAGGCCATGTAATGCGTAGGATGGATAACCGGTGAACCATTAGGGTTACCGAATGGATACCAAGAGAAGGGAAGCGCAGTTGAGGTCGGCAGAAAACCAGATGGGATGATGAATTTAGGAAATTGCAGGCGCAAGTTGGAATAGGCTAGCGCATGACAGGGGTAATTGGAGATCGCAGGGAGAGGCCTTCGTCCTGCAGTGGACATAAAATATAGGCTGATTATGATGATGACGACGATGATGATGATGATAACACACAGCACACAAGCATAGCAACACACATGACACAAACACGGGAACACTGGGAATCGAGCCCGGGTACACCGCGTGAGAACCAAACACGCTAACTACTACAACACATCACTACGCTGGCGCGGAGGACTCGCATAGCTATTTGTAGATTGATTTGTGCTTCTGAGACTGTCGTTTTATGTCGATCGTCCACCGTCGGCGATCGTGCATGATGCACATATATTTTGTGCAGCTGTTACCGCTGCTTAGGTAGTTGGTGATGGTAGACGTATTTAAACGAGTAGCAGTATATGAATAGCGCTTTCAACAGCTGTCATGTGGGGCGGAAAGGCTAAACTGAGTAAGATTACGCTGGTGATGATGATGTGTGGTGTTTTATGGCACAAGGGCCAGTTATGGCCAAAGAGCGCCAAGTAAGATTACGGAGCATGGGAGGTGCACGAAAAGAATAACTGCTTCGCCAGGGGAACGTTGTTCTTCAATGCTTTCTCTTTATTCGCTACGCTGTGGCTCCCGTCGCTGTTTAACCGGGAACTCGGCTTTATCTCACAAACCTTCAACCTCGTTCACAAGGTTCAGTTAAAAGTGATGTACCACTAACATGATCATCATAAGCCTATATTTATGTCCACTGCAGGACGAAGGCATCTCGCTGGGATCTCCAATTACCCATCTCTTCAACCTCCCTGCCTCCCCGCGCAGGGAGGTTGTCTATGTGCGGATTTGAAATCTCCTATGTAGGTGGTGGCGTGGAGCACAGGTAGAACACCCGACGTCTAATCTGAAGGTCGTAAGTTCGAAGCGTCCTCAATTCCACTACATCTTTAGGCATGGAGTGGCGCCTGACACCGCCAAAAATATTGCCGAGACCTATATAGTGTGGCTATGCTATAGTCCGGGTGCAACCAAATTGACCAGAACAGAAATTGGCCTCCCTCGTGCAACATTCGGCCAATACCTCCCACATGACTCCATGGCGCCGCTAACATGCACACCTGCAACCACATTTACGTGGGCTTGTCTTGCTTCAAGGTTGCGCGGTTGCGCTGCCTGGACGGTATAGCGGCAATACGGCTCCGATATTCTGAGCCGTCGAATATGCGGCGTGATTTTGCCTGCCCCGTCTAAGTTTATTGAACCGACGAATATTTCCATTCACCTCCGCTGGCCTCAAAAGGGATGCCCTGTCCGAAAAACTGTAATATATAGCTTTTGTGAGTATCAAGAAGAATGCTGTCCATCCGATCCTATTATGCTGCTCCGTTGTAGTTATTGATTCAGTGTTTATGTTCAAGCAGCAAGGCGCGTCAGTATCTCCGCCCGTGGGCCTACCGTAACTTCATTGCAAATATCGGAAGCGTCACTGCTTTGCACACGCTAGCTTGTTTTTACCGATTAACCTGCCAGGCGCTTGCACGTGACGTTCCAACAAGCTACCATGGCCATACCTGCACTGCCATTCAGCTTGCAGGAATGAAGGGATGAAAGAAATTGAGGCGCGGTTAAATAATTTATATGGCGGGGCTTAGCGTCCCAAACTGCTGTGGATTATGAGGGAGGCAATAATGGAGAGCTACGGAATTATTGTGGCCACCTGGGGTTATTTAACGCGCATTGAAAGAAGGACGCAAGCGTTTTGGTATTTCCGCCGGAATGCGACAGGTGCGGCTGAAACGCTAAAGCCACCTTGTTACTGCGGTGACTGTCGTTGGAAGAATGAGTGAGCTGTTTGAAATTTCGTATAGCAATGCGTAATTTTGCCGGCTTGTCAAGGTTACAATGGCTCCATTAGTAGCCTTGCAAGCCAATGGCTTCCACGCAAAATAAACGTGGAATAACCGCTATTTGCCCATTCTATCTTGCGCTGCATTTGTATGATCAGAACCAGCGCAATGAGTACTTTGTGCTATTTGGAATGCAAGTGATCCTCCGTGCGCAAGACAAGCCGCATTCGTGCACAAACTACTTCTAGTTATGTCCAAAAAGAAAAAGGAAAGCACTGTACAGAGTGTATTAAAGTGCACGCGCTAATAAGTGGGCATGCATTATTGAGCTGTGTCAGCCATGAAGTGGTTGCAAGCAGGTGAGATGGACTGCACGCTAGCACACCTAATTATCTTGACGGTGAGATTGAATTCGGATTTAGCTATCGTGTACACTAGTTGAGTGCTTTTGCCTTTGTTTTATCAACTGTGCCCTATATACACAGTTATTAAAAGCACACGTTTTTGGTGCACAGTGCGTCCGATATAACTTGTTCCGTAACGATAATTTGCACTGTGCCGTAACGGTAACTCAACTTTTGATGAAATGCAGAACTCAAGAGCTAAGTCCTGCCTTCCGGAGTGTAGGCTGGTGAGCGAATGATATTAACCGGCGAAAGGTAATAAGCAGTGCCCACATTTACTGTATGAAGATGTAGTAAGGGCACACATACAAAATTCATGCGATTTGCTCCAACGCGCTCCCAGCTTGCAACGTGAAAAGCTACTTTTTCGGAGATACGTAGTAATCATTTTTTTCTCGGCACAGCACGCCGAACTAAAGCTTTCGTGAAATGTGACTCCGGAAAGTCATTAAGGCCTGATAAATCGGATCTGTTTGGAGCGGCGTATGTAATTACCAAAAAGGATGCGTGGATGACTTGTAATCCGTAATTCTCACTTGCGGCAAGAGAAAAATCACTTGGAGGAGCTCGCGCTGCGTGGACTTACCTCGAGGAAAAGAAGCCCTTGCAAGAGAATGGTAGCCACGTGCTACACATCATGTTTGAGCTGGCAGCGGTGATACAATCCGCGTTCTCTAAATTACATATGTCGGTACGCGAGTTCTGACATTGGTGCACTCTATGAGAAGAATTATAGACACTGCAAACAAGATGTTACCAACTTATCTGGCGTAGCAAAAACCCCTACCGTCGACTGTTTTCACTTACCTTTCCTATAGCACAAGCAAAAGTTCTCCAAAGGGATGCAAGTAACGCCTAGCTTGCGTTCACACAAAAATTATTCCTCTTCTGTGGCGAAATGATATCTCGATACATGGGCGGCACCTGATTACGTATAATGTTATTTCACAGCTTCAAGTGACTTATGGGCAATGGTGACATAGTGGCGATAGTATCCCTGGACGTGCATTTCTGGAGCCCAAACGTCGACGCATGTGTACGAACTAGGTCGATGTTGTTTGTCAAGAGCATCGTTAAAATTGCATGCCGCAGCAGAGCCACGAGCTCGGCGTCACTGCTTTTCGGGATCATATAATTACCACAAATCGATACTCTTTTCTCACGCAAGAAATCAGACCCATGGGTCGGTGGTTCGACTCCCCCAGCCTGACGAGCAATTTTTATTTTCGCGCGGCTTGCAGTTTTTTTTTTTCGTACGCCAGCACCGACGCCAACACGGGTGAGCAATACAAGTTTCGCTTGAAAGTCGCAGCCGCTCCACTATGAATGTGGGCTACCAGCAAAGCTGTTCTTCGGCAGTATGCACTACACGCGGCCTCCCCATACCAAGGCACGCAACATATTAACCGCCTATTCAGTTCATTGCGCAGGCGTGGAAATGCAGCAGATGGCTTGTTAGCAACCACCTGTCCTACCAAGTGGCTGATGCGCGCTACGGCCATTAGCGCTCCCTCGGCGCAGCCAAACCGAGCAGCTGGCCAAAGGCTGTTTCACATGGTGCGATTTTGCACTGCGATTTTCGCAGCTGCGATTTTCGCAGATGCGAAATTCGCAACGGCCATTTCACATGGTGCGATGTCAACAATGCGATTATGCGACGCCCAGAGTTGCTTGCTGCCAGATTTTGTCGCACACGCCGCATAAATTCGTTTAATGTAATGAAAAAGACGTGTGCGTTATAATATAATTGACCTCTCTTTATTAGGACCAAATAATACGCGCGTTTTGTAATTTAAAAACGCTTCAAAGTTTAGTTTGTTTTGGAGTGCGCAACAGCGGTTTGTGAAGTTCAATACGAGGAGAAATGGCGGACGTAAACAGCTGTTCGCAGGTGGTCGTTCAGCGTTGTGTGCTGTCTCTGTGTGTGCTTTATGCCTGTGTCGTTCTACCTGCGGTTAAACAAGTTACAAGAGGACCTATCAACAAGCCCCTATAGCTGTTGTCATCGCATATGCAGTATTCGGACTTCGGCTGCAGCGGAGTCGTCATGTCAACGCAGAGACCCTCGCGCTACCCGTGATTAACGTCAGCTTCTGAAAAACGGATGTGTGTGTATTGCTCGTGATTGCGCATTAGCGGTTCCTGCTCCTAGCAATATTCTTGCACCAAACTTAGCAAGCACCAACCCAAAAGCTCACGTCTGCCCCTGAACAAAGCCGCAAATGATCTGTGTGTAATTACTGAACGTGCAATGGAATTTGTGTTGTGAACGTTTATCTTAGCGCCAGCCTGGCTCGTCCGTCTCGGTGCCTGTGCTGTAATTATTCATACAAGTGCTCTCTGAATATTTCGAAAGGCGTAAAAGCCGACACCACATTTTTTTAGGAGCTGCAGTCACTAGTGTACGTAGTATCGTATCATTCTGGCAGACATGGGCGTCGTCTATTTTCTCGTCCTGTTTCTTGCGCTGTTGGTGTGCTGTGAATCTGTATCAAGAAGCTTAAGTTAATATGCTGCAGTACGTAGCGCAGCCGCGTAGCCACACGGCTAACATTAAAATACCTTGTTAGGAGTACGTTTGTTTGTTTAATAACAAAATCGAACGCTAAAATTTTGTATTCATGGTGGCAAGTGTAAGATAAGAAGCTATCGAAACTATCCGCTAATGGCATGCGTGTCCTTCTACCTGCTTCAGCACGTTATCCTTACAGTGAGGTTGAATACCCCTGATAACAAAAAACATATGCAACTGGAGCAGGTGCTATGATTCCTTTCCTGGAAATGAAAGCCAGCATCCCAGTCTGTTAAGCTAGTCATGTACTTAACCTATATTAGACCAATGTTAGAGCATGCTAACTGGAGCCATTTCAAACTGGGTTACTTGACCAAAATAAGAAAGTGCAAGGAAAGTGTCAAGGTACAGTCTAATCTGGTATTCCCGAACCGATTGTATTAGCAAAACTTTATGCCTCCCTGAATTGCCTGCATTAACCCAATGCTGAAAACAGGGGAAGCTGATTCCATTTTTTGCTGCTGAAAAGCTGCTAGAATCTCAATAACAGACCACTTATGTTCTGAGAGAAAGTGAGGGGCACTGACAATATCTCTAATCTTTTGTATGAGCCTTCACCTTGAACGAAAATGGAATAAAAATATTTACCTTTGCAAGCCTCAGAATCCAAATATTCTCAAAATTTTGAGGAGCCACATTAAATTTTTGAGATACAGACAATAAAAAGTGCGCCTAAGTACAAGTGCACACTGAACACACTTGAGTGGTTGAGTGGCCAGCTGCGAATGCAAGTGTCCATAGCTGCTACCTCGAGGTAACTGCTAGGTTGCACGTGTGTTTCTCCTATAGCCCATGTACCTGGCAAGGGGAATGGTTATACGTAGTCCTGTGCTTTTTCTTTTTTTCAATAGGTGGTGGCTAGCTGATTCCATCTGTTTATGTATTTGTGTCCATCTTATGCGCATGTGTTTGTGTCATGTTCTGATTGTTATACGTGCAGTGATGCAAGCATCTTTTTTTAATATATTGCACTACAGTCATTTATTAAACTTTGTGTTGAAATGTACAAAATGTGGCCACCCAGTAATGACTAGGACAGCCAGCAGGATTGGCAAAAAATATGATGCAGATCCAATGCACTTGCTTGAATCGACATGAGGCGAAGCTTTCACGCAACGGTCAGTTGAACTCTAGAAAACTAACTGCAGTGTTTACAGTTGTCCTTATTTCACCCGATGCAACACGTACTCATAGACAATGTTTGCTTATTCACCGCACAGGTCACATAATGTAATGTATACATAGCACGGTGAACTCACTCAAACGTCGGCTCACTAAGACTTCGAACTAACCGTGAGTCTGAGTTCGTTTGAGCCTGACTGAGTAGAATTTTGGTGAATACGAGTAAGAGAAAGCTCAGTTGAGTAAACTTTTAGTAAATATTGTCATGTGGTAGTCAGGGAAAGCTGATCCAAGTATAATTTTAGTGAATATGAGTCAAAGCAAGCTCGGCAAGTAGATTTTTGGTGAATATGACTCAGTGCAAGCTCATCTGAGTAGAATTTTGATGAATATAAGTCGGAGCAAGCTTGGGTAAGTACATATTTGGTGAATATGACTCGGTGCAAGCTTGCCTGAGTAGAATCTTTGTGAATATTAGTCAGATCAAGCTTGGCCAAGTACAATTTTTGTGAATATGAGTCAGAGCAAGCTCGGTTAAGTAGAATTTTGATGAATATGACTGAGCAAGCTCGATTGAGTAATGATGGGATATGGTTATACGAGTTTATGCAGTAATACATGTAAGTGCAGACTCATTAGCAACAATGCCTCCATCTTGATAGGCTATACCTACGCCTCGTGATGAGTCTGCACACTTTATGAGCTGTGGACATGCAAGACCCACCCACACTTGAAAAGATCCTATCATTCACACGAAGGAATGCAACCGGCTGACTTCACTGCACAATTTTGATCTGCTTTTGTTTAATGTGTTATCTACCACTTATAAAAACCAGATGTCTGCCTGCTTTTCGCATTATTGCATGTGTTTTACAGGAAGTAGAGACAGAGAAGCAAGAAAAGGCAAGGATGTTTATGGCTAAGTAGTTTCTTAGAGTACTGCGATATGTTACAACCAGCATAAACAAAAGTAATTCGATGCACTGAAGTAATACAAAGTCTGAAACACACTGAAGGTTTATTGGTTTTTTTTATTCAGGAGAAAAATGATGCATCAGAGAAATGAGAAAAAAACTGTTTAAATATTGCTTCGAAAATAAATTGGCAATACTGCTTATTCCCAGTCAAAGCGTGAAATATGCTATTGTAGAAAATTCATTACGATATCCAGTTTGCACGTTCGCTTTGCGTCTCGTAGCGGAAGTAACGGAACCTTGAAATGAGATAATTCATTGGGGAAAATACGCATGAAAGCCCTAACCAACCGACTGCAACTAAATGGTCGCGCGTATAGCGTGACCTATTTACCACAGCATTTGTCCGTAGTTGCATATTCTTTAAATTGTTCCGTCCGTAAAAGCATACCGCGATAAAACTGTGGCGTTTTCGTATATCGCGAGTTGTCTCCAGAACCAGAAAGTTGGGACGACATCCGAAGGCCATGCCTTCCCGTGAGGGACACCTCGTAGTATTTACCAACTCGCAGCGCGTGTGAATAACGGAAAATCACGCAAAAGTACGTACTATCAGCACCTGAAGCCAACCTAAAAAACAGCGTCGCCAGATTAGCAACGTAGCATGTCAACAAACTCAGAACCGAATCTGACCTACGAGTTTTTATCTGCACTGTTCGCGTGTCGGTGCTGATGTTACGTACCGATTGCGCAATCCAAGGCTCCTCTCAATTAGTTGCACTGTTCGAGGCTTGTTGATCCAATATTTATAGACAAAAAAGTATCCGTAAACGTTGCGTTGAGCGACCGCCGCCATTTTCCAAAACAGACCGCGAAATACCTCTCGGCGCAATTTCGACGGAAAAATCGCAGCGATTGCTGCGACGTTGCGACGCTGCGACCAACCGGTTGGTCGCAGCCGAAAATCGCAGAATCGGCCCTGCGACTGCGATTTTCGTCGCATGCGACGGAAATCGCACTTCCGGTGCGATAATCGCAGTGCAAAATCGCACCATGTGAAACGGCCTTAAGTCAGGAGCAGGGGTAGCTGTCAAAACCGCATCACCTTGACGCTTCGCGACATGTGGAACGTCACCAATCACCACAAAATTGTTCTCGAACCACACTCTGTAGCAAACCACATATAACTGAAAGTGAAATGTATGTCCAGAAAGTCCATCTGAAATTTCGCATACGAACCCTTGTGCTCGTCCAATTTACTAGCGTGGTACCTGCGTCGCTTCGTCGCATTCGCCGCTTCGCGGCCCCTGTCTTCCTGTCGAGCCCGCAGCTTACGGGGAACCTCTGGGGCCAAGCCTCTGGGGCCAAGTGATAGCCAAAGCATTGCACTGCCATACACCAGCTTTTCAAAATCTAGCTTTTCTGAATCAGCTTTTCCGAGTCAGCTTTTACAAATTGAGCATTTACTGAATTTACTGCTAGCTTCTAATCTATATATGTAAATCATTTCACCAAATCTAGTTTCCCTTTGTGATTATTTATTGCTTCTGATTGCTTCCGTCATTTTCATTACATCTAGACGCCATTTCCAGTTATTTTCATAGTCAAATTCAATTTTGTTTTCTAACCCGGCTATTCTCAGCCAGTGAGTAATTCCATTTGCATCTTAAGTAGTTATATGGTTTCCCATTATTTGGCCCTTTCCCCATAGTGGGCATGTGCCATGCAAAAGTTTTTAAGGAATTATCAAAAATTGTGAAATTGCCATGGGTATGTGCCATGGATAAGGTTTTACATTTACCTATCGGTGCTGTTCCGGTTTAGAGGGATCATCAGTTGAGGAGCAAAGGAAAAATTAAATGCCGCGCTTCGTATATTGCCGTTATATAGGACATTTATTTTTTTAGAAATATATGCAACGAAATTGATCACGCTGCTGTAAGAGAATTTCTGAGGTTTCAAGAAAATTATTTCAGTGCCCCTTTCGGCACTCTCGGGCCACAGTTCGATCCGCGGTATTCCCTCGGTATTAGCTCTTCTCACGCACTGACACAAACACGCACACGCGCGCGCACAATATTTTGCGAGAACTGGAGCCCTCTTGGGAGGAATGCCTGTGTTGTGTACCGGTATCAGCATGCTGCGAAAAGATTGCACTACCTCTCCAACGCATGTTAAAGTAGTTCTGCAGCCATCTGTACTGATATGCAGGCTTCTCCACTATGTGGCCCTTTAACAAACCGCAGTCACATTAGTTACCCAGCTCAAGTGCATCATCAAGCTCCCGACTTTGCTGCTCCCCCCAGCTCCGTCCGCTGCAAATGTAGAGTATTTACATATACTTGTATACGTATCCTCACACTGGTTGTGTTTGTCAGCACCACCCGAGGCAGTGGCGGCCTCTGTGAAACGCCCCCGCCTTATAAATGACAGGCGTTATTCGCAGTACGTCTTCACAGGAACAGAAAACTGGCTATCAAAGCCTCGTGTGCTATAAAACCATCCTCGCTACGAAATTAAAATACGTGGAACAAAGAGCTTCAATGTTTGCTACCAACAAGTAATGCGACAATAAAGCGAAGCATAGCAGAAAAATTCTGATTACGTTAGACTGAAATACTGGTTGAATATTAAGGGCAAACTTACAATGAACTGCATACTCTAAATATGCAAAATAAGCAGAAATACCTGCTCTGTTTTTTTTGTCACCGTAAAAATGCGAGGACCCACGTTTCCTCTTATACTTCCCGCTCAATCAATCTAGGACGTAGTACGCCAGGAGGCATACAGGTGGCATACCGAGTCCAGCTCTGCATTCGAAAAATACTTTTCGTACGATTAACGAATAACCAATCGGTTCAGACGCTGTCAAAAGCCCAAGTTAAAATGCTATATGGAGGCTCTTTACCGTAAAATGTATGAGGCCGTTCATCAGCGTCCTTTGAATGTTGCGTACAGTTTCCGGTGTATGAAGAAATGAAAACGAAACTCCGAATGAAACAGCGCCGTAAAGCTTTCGAAATGACCCGTTTTTTTCCGTTTTTTTTTAACATTTACTTGGTCAATGACCACGGTAAAAGAGTACGAATAAAGGTTTCACGAATAGAAGCTACGCACACATTTGGCCAGGTTATCTATACCGATAACGCTCCATATGCCCCGTACCACAATCATCTATGCTCATCTGTGTTTACATATGTATACGCACGGATTTTCACACAACATCCAGCATGGTCTATGTCATTATAGACTCAAGGCATAGGTATCATGCCGGTTTTTTCAAGGGAGGTATCGGCGCCATTTCGGCTTTTCCCTCGCAGAATGATGCAAATACTCGCCCATCACGTAATTATCTCTTGTAGTGGAATTTAGTCGAAAGTAGTGTGCTATGCCAGTAGCAAATGATCCTATCGCGGGCACGGGAAGGCAACATTTTCAAAGTGAATACCTCTCGTTCGTTCTTATGGCTATTTTCACGGTTGGTGGCCGATGGTCGATAGTGGGTGGCAGGACTCGGCAAGACAAACGTTCGTTAATTCGCTCTTTCATTCGTTCTCTCGCTCGCTTGCTTTATCAATCTTTTTCTCTCTCTCTCTTGGACATGGCTGTGCTATGCAAGCAAACAAAATAAAAATAAAAGATCCTCGCTGCTTTATATGCAACTGAAGAAAAAGGTACTAGAGCGGGCAGCTTTTCTACTTGCGTCCGAGCTCCAATAGTTGTGTGGTTTCAAACCGCGACCCCGTAAGGTTTTTATCCCTTCAAACATGTGCAGAGATGCGGCAGATAAGCCCCACGATCGAAACGCCTGGTATCCTCTCTCGGTTGTCGTTCGCTCGGCAGTGTGTAAACCCGGAGCTCAAAAAACTGAATTTCTCCAAGAAACGTAGTACTTAATCAGAAGTGCATCGATATATAAGAACAACCTATTTCGGCACATATATGGCAAATTCCAACTAAGTAATATACAAACATAGGGGCCATTGCAGTTTTACTACCTAACTGAGTGACCAACTAAAATTAGCAAAATGCCTAGAAACCTCGAGCTTTATTAAAACATAGGGCAAATTTGCCGAATAAGTTTCCGGAATAAATCGTTTTCATACCTGTATAAGAATCAAATCGCTATTCATAACCACGTTTTATAAAGATTTTTCAATTCTTTCAATCTCCGTTGTTATTTAAGGTACGAAACACCAAGCGGACAATCACCGGGACAGGGCGCCAACCGTCTCGCGCCCCTCTTGTACCACACTTATGATGACCCAGCCTTGGGGTGAAAAAAAAAGGACATTCTTTGCAACGCGACTGCCACATAATTTTATTTACAAGCAAAAAAGTAATAACTGCTAATAAATAGATTATTTTATATCATTCCTCTGAATTGCTTGTTTCAACGATCTGTTTCCAGAGTCACATTTTCTTACGCGGCGAGCTGCTCGCTTCGAATAGGCCTGTAGAACATGTTCGAAATCCCGGTACATTCTAAACAGGCTTTGTGTTGTAAAACCTTTTCCATCGAATGAAAGTCCCAAGAACTAAAGGCCTCCTACAAAATGTAGCCGATGAACGCGAAGAAGGAGGGAAGGCATGTTTCCACGCAACAACTTTTGCTGCGCAAGCGTTCTCTAAATATTTCGGCCGAAATCGTGCAGTGCCCTATAGACAAACGGGGCTGCTAGTTCATAATTTTTCCTGAAACGTCGCATATGTTAAAAGTCACTTTAATTTTTTCAGTACCACAAAACAAGAAGCCTCGGACTACTTACTCCCGAGTGGCTCATATACCGGGTGTTTTTGCGAATGACATTAGGTAATATTTAAAAATAATGTCTTCCAGATAGCACAATTATAATCCTTGAGCTGTATTGCTTAAACAGGCGGGCATTATTTGCACGCGATATCGAAATTCATAATCTACTAAATAACAACAAATCATTACTCAAGCTTTTAAATAATTATCTCAAGGCAGATATTGCAATGGACATATTGTAGCCAGGGAGATCGCACGGCGGGTTCAGTTTGAACTAATTCTGGGGGTGGGACCAGTTTCGAGATATCAATTCTTTCAATTTGCAAAGAAATACAATCGTGGTCCCGTTACTTTCGTGCTTCAAGGCCTAAAATGGTGCTTTGTTAAAAAGTGCAACGACGGTCCACTTTTGCTTTAAATTTGATGCCGCGTACCTCGGAAATGATTTCATCCCCAAATTTCTTTTCAAGTGACTATTTCGAGCAAACACACCGGCTACAATTTGTAGATTGCAACATGCGCCGTAAGGTAATTAGCTAAAAATAGATTAGTGCATTTTGTTAATTAGTCAATTAAGCATTTCAATTTCTTGTTCAAATAATGCCCGCATCTTCGAGTACGCCAGCTCAAGAGCTAGAATTGCGTTATCTGCCATAGGCAACGTTTAATTAAAATAATCTCAGACACGCCTCGTATATACATGCGCTTTGATTCCTATGTTAGCTTGCAGGTGGTGCCAAGGAAAGCTATGGCCAGGTATAGGTCTCCCGACAGCACGTGACTGCGCTCCGCCGCCCTCTCTGGCATATGGCGGTCAAGACGCTGCAATTTTCAGCTGCTCGGAATCTAATTTTCTCCCACGCAAGGCGTACCCACGCATCCTGAAGCAGGGTCACGCCTTTGTTTGCTCCCGGCCGCTGCCAACTAGCGGTGTAGTTTGCCAAGACAGACTGATAGCGCAGTCGCCCACAGCATTCGTGACCGCAGTGAACGATCGCAGGTCACGAACGCTCCATGCTTGAGCGCATTGCTATGCATCCCCATCGACCGGAGTGCTCTGCTAGTTCATCTTCCGTTTGCCGCTGTCAGCTGTCTGGGGGTAAAGTGTATTTATCTCCTAAGCGCGTGTTGGTAAAGAAAAAGTACTCTGCTTAGGATGCACTCTCTGCATCTCAGATGGACACAGACCGTTAAGTAGGGACTTCACTATCTGCATAAGGTAACCAGACTCCTTGAATGTGGCCTCCTCTCGTGTTTGACTGAATAGAGCTCCTGAACAAATAATTTCCCATTTTCTGTGCATCGCCATGTCCTTTATCGCGGGGTGTTGACGGGCTTACTCTAAGGATAAAGTGTATTGCTGCACGATCCCAATACGTATTATGTGAAACCGGCGTTCACATGCAGCTTTACGCAAATAATTATGCTTCATGAATAACGGCTGGTTTCAAGTTCTGCAGTGAATACATGCCATACCATGTGACTATTTACTGAGTGAAATAGTCTTATTATTTAATAAAAAAACATTATTTATACTTTGGCTGATGTCGCAGAAAGTTACAGGTCCGCAACTGTTGTGAATTTTTGACAGCAGAAAGATAATTTGTCTTTAATGCAATATGGTTAGCTCACACGTTCAAATGCGCTGAAGATCACACGCTTCCAAAACAAAGATGCGTAGAGCTGCGCAACTTGGCAGATGCTCAAAAGATGACGGCGAAACTACCACAGCGCAACGCATTCGGCAGTGTGGTTTTGAAGACCAGTACGAGGACCGAAACTGATTATATAAGCCTGCATTTATGCATTAGCCCTATAGCACCAAGAAAGTAGCAAATGAATTTTACATATCTGACCAATTGACCGTTCATACAAGAGAAGGGGAGCGCAATCGAGGTAGGCAGAAAATTAGGTAGGGTGATGAAGTTAGGAAATTTGCAGGCGCAAGTTGGAATCAGCTAGCGCAAGACAGGGGTAATTGGAGATCGCAGGGAGAGGGCTTCGTCCTGCAGTGGGCATAAATATAGGCTGATGGTGATGATGACGTGTCATTATGCCACCGAAAATTTCATGACTATGCCGAATCATAGAGACTGATGTGAACCATTTGTTGCGTCTATATGTGGCTTTCTTATTAGACATGATTAAGAACACATAAAAGTTATTCGCACTCCCGGCCCTGCGAGAATGGACGTCCCGCGAAGCTGTGGAAAACTACCGCTACAATAGCTGAGGGGGGTATCCTTCATTAACAGAAAACATTATAAAAGGCCCATGAATAGAAGAATCCGACTTTAACATCCTATAGTACCAAGCCCTAATTAACCAAGGGGTGACGTAACGTTTGACGTGATGACAGAACGTGATAACGTCATCACACCAAAGGTAGCGTGATAGCATGATCACGTCAAACGTTACGTTAGGTGATAACGGCATCGACACGTCACGATGTCGCCTAATGAAGTCATGTGATGACGTCATTGTCAAGTAATGTTACCTGATGAGGTCATGTGATGCCTCTCGGCGAAGCAGCACGCTGTGCGCTTCCCGCTTCTTTGCACTGTCCCCCGGATCGGCCTACATTTTTGCGGGAGCAAAGGTCGCGCACGCGGACACGAAAAATCCCCACTAACAATGAGGTTAACAGCTCGTTGTAAAACCAGATCTTCATAGCACAGCGCAAGCACCAATACGCTAGCGAGTGCAATCAAAAGCATCCCGTCACAAAGCCGGGAACCTTGCATTAGAGATCGGAGTCACTGTCAACAAACTTGTTATAAAAATTCCGGCAGAATTCATCGCACAATGGCTGTCAGTGGTAAGGCCGTTAGCACCGAAGCAATCTACTGGCACAACATAGTTCACACGCCGTAATGTCTATGCAGCGCGCTTCTCTGTCTGGCTTCCCACTGCACCCGCTGCGCCTTCTAGCAGCGCCACCGCGAAGTCCGTACTCGGGACGGGTTGAATTCGACCCAGCACCAGAAAGCTTCAAAGTATATTTATTGTCTCTGTAGGGCGGCTTAAGCACAGTGGCACATGCCCATTTACCCAAGTAGGCGTCAAAGAGGTTCATCGAAAACCGGAATTGTTCAAGTGGCACACACCCAGTGCTCCAAGATGGCCTCAAAAAGGTTCGTTGTACAGCGGCCCATGACCAGTGCCACATACTCCAGGGGGAAGCGACGTGAAAGAAGTTTGTCCCCCAGTCGCCAGGTTCGTCCGATGGTTGGTTTGGAGCCCTGTTCCATCGGAACAGCAGTCCGATTTGCCGCCCATTCAACCATGGAATACCCAGTCATCCAGGTTCTATGGTTGGTGCGAAAACAGTAATGGGTATATGGATAGATAAATAGATAGATAGATAGATAGATAGATAGATAGATAGATAGATAGATAGATAGATAGACAGATAGATAGATAGATAGATAGATAGATAGATAGATAGATAGATAGATAGATAGATAGATAGATAGATAGATAGATAGATAGCCCCCGGAAACTTTGTGGAGTACCCTAAGAAAGTTAATCGCATTAAACTTTTCCTAGCAGGAACGACGTCCACACTGCCAAACATTCATACCTCTTTGTTGACGTCATGTTTTAATCAGCTTTAGATTATTTGGGTACTTCGCGTACTTCTCGTGGGCGAACTATCTATGTCTCTAATTTCCCGCCAACCTGGGTCACGGTAGTACACGGTCGAACGGCGCGTAGTTCATCGGGCTGCTGTGCAGAGAGAACAAGGTTCGAAGCTAACCGTTAGACCAACTTGGGTCACTGAATATGTCGCGCTCTGTACCTATGTGGTGCTCTTCAAGTAGCTTCTGTCATGCCGACATGGGTTCACTGAAGGTGGGGCACTGTGTATTTACAACTGTTCTATGAGCCTCTTTGGCGCCGACTTGGAGCGGTTCATATGTGCCGCTCGGTCTGCGTTACTCTTAAATGAACGTTCGTTACCAACTTGAGTCACTGGGTACATATATGCAGGTCCGTGTGGCTCTTCAGTGAAATTCTGACACCAGCTTGGGTAACCACTTATGTGCCGCGGTACAGTGGATTGGATTGGATTGGAGAAAACTTTATTTGCAGTGGCAAATACCCCGGCTGCATACACGATTCGGCGTTGGAAATACGGTGTGTCATTACGCAACATTGCTTAAATGCTAATTGCATTAACGTCCATATTCATCCTAGCATAGGTGTCGCCGGATTTTTTTTTTTTGCCGGATATTACGTAAGAGCTTACAGTTTTGACGCTATGGTACTGCAAAAGAGTGGGACATCTTGCGGTGGAAAACAGCACTAGAAATAAGGACTGAGACACACGCTACGCGAGCACTGTTAACTGTGGGTGTATTGGACGAATGAAAGTTTACCCAAAAATAAAGATGGCAATGATTGAAGATATCCAACGTCACAAGAACAAATAAGTCTATTAGTTATAACGTATCGTAGTAAAAAAAAACACTACACGTTAGGTTACGCTTTGTACACGCCGTACGTATAAACTTTACGCTTTACGTACACGCTTTGTAACGCAGTACGTATAAAATGTTTTGGCCATTTGCGATGCATCTTCAAATCGAAGTGTCCCAAATGTGTGTACAGCTAGTTTACAAAGCGGCAACAGATGGCTACCATGTCTGCCATAGCCGGACAGTAAACCTCCATGGGTGTCTATGCCCATCCAATTGACATTATACATTGAGAGCCATTCAGGACAGAGAAAGATTTTCACATTTAGTTTAAAATTATATTGTAAAGTATTAAATCAGAAGGTCCGAAAAACAAGTGGTTTTGTGGAACTTGGCTGGAACGTCTCAACAGCTACAACAATTGCCACACAATGTTGCAACAGTTATAGTAGGCAGCTCGATAGTCTTTAGTGGGTCCTATGACACTTTCAGTCTACAACTTGAGCTGCCAACGCACACACAAGCAACAGAAAGTCACGAAAAATACGCATAACCAGAAGCAAATTCGAACATCAGAGCACTCCTGACCACTAAGAGGTGTGTGTTTCTTGCAAGCGTCATTTGGCGGAAACACGTTGGCTACCTTTCGAAACCGCTCGATCCTGAAGCTCGTATAGTGAGCCAGCTGCTGCCAGAAGTTTTCCTGTTTTCATTTCTTGCTTTTATTACACTATCTGGATTGCAGCAAGTATTTTTGTTACGGCTGTGTGTTGCTTTCACGATGTCGGTGCACTACCATTAATGTTCCATTTGGTAGCACCTCGGCATCGGGCCGCTGTTAACGAGGGCCGGGCGACGACCGGGGCTATACGTGAGCGATGCTTTTCTTGCTGGCCTATTTGTTATCTGTCAGTGACAGCGGCCTAAGGCGTCCGGGTGTCTTACACCGATTCCTATCGGAACATTTCACATGGTTACCTGGAGGCACGAATGTCTCAGTGTTACAAATTTTGCTAGAGCGTACTAGTGTTTTTGTTGTTCGCACAATAATTGATAAATTATCCTAAGCTGGCTAAAGAGATGTATCCTAAAGTAGATTTAACTTGTATGATGCAATAAATGCTTGATTTCACCTGTTTCTAAACATTGCAATAGAAAGTAGCTTTGATGTTGTTACAGCACAGGGGTCCTCATTTGAGAAGCGATGGATGTAACTGAGATGAGGCAAGAGTTCTTTATCGAGTGATACTTCAATATTGCGGTTAGACTGCACAATTTTGAATCCTCAATGGTGTCGCAAGCAATCGTTAGAAACAGTCATTTCTTAATGTTGGTGTTCTCACTTTCCGTTCCATATTATATGCCATGTGATTGAAGCTCAGAATGCCTACGAGATAGCTCCTTGAATATTACGACTGGCGGGGTGCATTCAGCTGTTAGGATAAGAAAACTCAATTCTGCTACACAATTAAAAAAAAAATTCTTTTACGTGCTGTCTGTCTTTGTCTTGTAAGTGCGGAAGTACTAGTGCAAATACATAATTTTAATTACTATTCAATTCACGTAGTTATTAATCATGCATATTCCGAATTCCGCTTTGTGCGCACCAGACGGAAGTTTTTCTCGTCTAAAGCTTCACAACAGCGCTAAAAGACGTTACAAAGAGACTTCAGAGCTTTCAAGAATCAGTTATTATAGAAACACGTCGTGAAGCCCATAAGAGTTCTCCGATATGCTCCAGGGCCGGTATTTTGCAGTGATGCCTTTCCAATGCTAATGCCTTTTCGCGCTTTTCGCGTTTTGTCAGTAGCCAGAGCGACAATCCGCTCACGTTATCAATGGGATCAGCCAGCCGTGAGCGGTGGATGATAAGACTAGTATAGAATAAACCGCAAGGCGCTACAAAATACCGGCCCACAACTCGGAAGCGTTAGTGCCAAGAAAGGTAATTGAGGAATATAAATTTCATACACCTTGAAAAAAAACGAGTGGATAATAAAGAAGTAAAAGCTAAACCTTATCATGTTCTCCTATAAGGTTGAGGCGTGCAAACATTTCATAGAAAAGAGGCCTCGCAATCACGGGAATCTAAGATTGTGCTTAATCTATTAGCAGCTATGAAAAGTTGAATGCTTCAAAAGGGTGGCTGCTTGAGCTGGATGGTGAAACATTCTTTAGACAAAAAAGTAAATTTTTCTGCGCGAGAAGCGGAAGGAGGAACGCGACAAGACAGAGCACACACGACAGGAGTGCCAGTGCGCACTGTCTTGTCGCCTTCCTTCTGCCGTCCACGTTTTACGCACTAAGAAGGATTTTAAATGCTTCAGCATTTCCTGGTTACCCAACGATAAAACTGTCCGAGCGTCCGCCCGTCCTTCGCGTAAGACGATCGCTTTCAAGATAGAGCCAGCTGTGGTAGAAGACGACGACGAACGCGTGAGCAGTGACACTTGCGCGTCTCTGTGACCACGTGACGTGTGCAATTAGACACGCAGAGGCACACCTTGAGTACGCAAGAACTGTGGAGCTGCCGTGGCTTCAGATCGTAACGTCATCAGCGCACCTGGCACCACCACCTGCAGTAGTTGGCTTGCGTCATAAATTCAGGTTGCGCCGCCTTCCGCAGCAGTACGTGTCGTCACAGCGCTGTCGCATTTACCGTAATGGCTCCAAGGTGACCGCAGCCGATCCAAGGTGACCAGCAGTGTTCAGTGTGATCCCTCAACACCACGTCGCTACTACGAAATGTTTACGCATCATTTAGATAACTTCCCTGAAGAGATTCTACGTAAGTTTAAGACAGGCGCGCTGCTTCGTGGAACTGCATGCCAGCAACATTTTCCCCAAATAATAAAGCGTTGAAACTACATTCCTGGCCTGTGTTAAAGGGTTCGAAAAAAAGATTTGGTGCCTTTCGTAAGATATAGTATATGATCTTCACATTTCACAGAAATGTTCGTAGTATCGATAAGAAATACGAAAAGTTGCAAAGAAGCCTTGTGCTACTGTAGTTGCTGGGATGAAGTAGCCCTCAGATGAAGGCTGTATTGTCGGCTCCATCAGCACTCCAGGCATACCATCCACTGGCAAGCACACAGAAATTAGGGCAGGTCTGTCCGATAAGCTTGTAAGAGCAGGCAGCAGATTGTTTTAATTTGCATGTGTGTACATGTTTCATTTTAACGCGATAGCTTTAGGGCCCCGTGTCGCAGAAAATTCGGTGTCGGTGTCGGCGGAGTTGTCCGGGAGCGAAAATTTCCGTAAATATATTTATGTGTATGCCACACCTTGCTTTATGGCATGCGGTATATGCGGGTTATATTGCCATACCATTCTATACTTTGTCTTACATTCTGACAAAGTTATTCCTCGGAATTTGGAGAATGACTGCCCACAAACGAATGTCCGTAACAAAACACCGACAGCACATACCAGAGCTTTATTCTAGTAAAACACGTTGTGGGGCTACTTGGTGCATAGCTTTCTAAAGGTGAAGTGCCAACAGTTACAGCACACTAAGAAGAAACAAAGACTGGACAAGGCGCTACTTGTAGAAAGGCGCAGTTGCAAGTAGTGCCTGGGTCCTGTCTTTGTCATTCTCAGTGTTGCTGTCACGTTCGCGCTCACCTTCAGCAAACC
>NC_051164.1:34703317-34734529 GCF_013339745.2 Dermacentor silvarum
CTATAATAAATCATAAGGCATCGCTACAAAATACCGGCCCATAACTCGGAAGCATAAGTGCCAAGAACGGTAATTGAGGAATAAAATTTCATACACCTTAGAAAAGAAAACGAGTGGAAAATAAAGAAGGAAAAGCTAAACTTATCAAGTTCTCCTAGAAGGTTGCGGCGTGCATACATTTCATAGAAAAGAGGCCCCACAATCAGGGAAATCTAAAATTCTGTTTAATATATTAGCAGCTATATGAAAAGTCGAATGCTTCAAAAGGGTGGCTGCTTGAGCTGGTTGGTGAAACATTCTTTAGACAAGAAAAAAATCCCTTTTTTGTGCGCAAGGAGAGACGCGGCAAGCGTTTCAAGGAGGAATGCAGGTGTCCGTGTCGTGTTCCGCATCATCCACCCAAATGGTCCTCGAAATTGTCTCATCCGCAAGCATACGCTGCTCCTCGGAACCGGCAAGTCACCTGCTTTCTTTCGATACGAATATTTTCATTCTACAACCCATCTGCTAAAAAATATTGCTACTTCAAGTTTTGAAGCGGTGACGGCCTCGCTAGCGCTAACCCACCACCACTGCGTGCCGGCATGGCTGACGAGACGGCGACGTTAGATCGACGTTAGACGTTAACCCTTCCAATAACAAGCATCATGGCGATCACAATAATTCAGTGGAACTGCCGTAGCCTCTCCACAAACCGCACCCCATTACAGTAGTGGCTCCTTACTCAAACCACCCTACCTCACTTTATCCTACTACAAGAAACAAGGCATACCAAAAACATCCCAGGCTACCGAGCTCTGCACGCCAACCCCGCCGTGCCGCTGTCTTCCGTTTATATTCGCCGGGATATTGCTTATGATGTGGAAGATGTTCTATCCACGTTACATCCATATGTAACAGCCATTTTATATTACCCCGACTCCCCGAACCCACCTCTTACACTTCTGAATGTCTACAATCCTCCAAATTCTACCACAATTCTCTCTCCTCTCTTTCATTTTATTCGATCCTTTCCAAAACACCATGACATTATTCTTGGCGGAGACTTCAATGCCCCAAATACTATCTTGGGTTTCCCAAACACTCTGCGCCCTGGCCGCCTTCTTCATGCAGACACTATGCAGCACTCATATACACTCATCAATACACCAGACACACCCACACGAGACGGAAACGCAAAACAACGTCATACAACGCCTGACCTCACCTTTCGCTATCGCCACAATCCTCCAGAGACTTGGCTAGTCCTTCCGGACACCCTCCTATCCGACCATCACATAACTGAAATTAAACTGACCCTCACTCACAAACCCAAAAAAAACGCATCACTCAGACCAACTGGGACCTCTTTCGTTGCCTGCGAGTCCAGGAGTCAACTCCCAACTATGATGTGTGGGTGGACTTGCTACGGCGAGCATGGTTCCAGGCCACCAGCACTATAGAAGCTAACCCTCCGTCGGACCACGCTGACCCACACCTCATGCGTCTCTGGAGACGCCGTAAACGTCTCCTTAGTCGTATCCGTAACCAACCTAACAACATCCAGCTTACACACACATTAGACACACTCAACACTGGCATACTAATTCACTGCTCCATCCTTGAGACAACAAATTGGAATCGCATATGCGATTCTATCAACTCTTCCCTCCACACTAAATCAGCCTGGCTGATCACGGAACAGGTCACGGATATGTACATCCCTCCCCAACTCCCTTCCCTGTACCCTTAGTACACAGGGCCTCCCAATAGTTGTTTGGACAGCCCCTTCACTCTGCCGGACCTAGAACGAGCATTGGCTCAAAACAAGGCTGGTACCACTCCGGCTGAGGACCACATCACTCATTCTCTGTTGAAGAACATGCCTGATTCGGACAAAGAATTTCTTTTACACAAAATAAATGAACACTGGACCAACGGCACTCTTCCCGATGAATGGACCTCTTCCATCATTACTCTAATACCAAACCCGGCAAGCTCGCCACACTCTCCAACCTGCGACCCATTATACTTACTTCTGTGCCGGGAAAACCATGCAACGCATGGTACTCCACGTCTTTCGTAACTTCTCGACGATACTCACTTTCGTCGGCACGATCAGATTGGTTTCCGTCCCCACATGTCGACTCAGGACCTCTTTCTCCTTCTCCAGGAAACTTTCTCTCAACTTTCGAGGTGTCAAGTTCACGCACTTGTCGCTGTGGACGTGCACAAGGCCTACGATACCCTACTTCATGACGCTATCCCCTCCCCCCTTCAAGGCACTGGCTGTGGATACCGATTCCACTGTTACGTTTCTTTTTTTCTCCGCTCTCGACAAGTTCAGTTTGGACTCGGGACCACGTTGTCCCCGCCCATCGCGCTCACTCGCGGAACACCGCAATGGGCCGAGCTCTCTCCAACCCTGTTTAATCTCGGGCTAGCCACTCTTGCAAAATCCATGTCTGAGATTCAATACCTACTGTCGATTCTCTATGCTGATGATATAATCCTTTGGTATACTCATGGCTCACCGGGGCAGTTGGAATTCACATTACAATCCGGCCTCAACCACATTTACAAATTCCTTTCCCGCTCTTGTATGCAAGCGGCTCCAGAGAAATCTGAGCTACTGCTCCTTTCCGCTACTAAGTACCAACGGTCTGTGAACGCCCTCCTTAATCTCACTCTCACCGGTACTCCCATCCCCCGCACGTCATCCTGCCGGGTTTTAGGCTTTCCCCTCCAAGACCACTCTTTCAGCCACGCCATATAGTCCACAATCACCACATGCCACCAAGTAACTCACTTAGTCCGACTTTAAACAGTTTTTATAAAGCTGCCCGACATCTTCAAACACACGCATCCACAGCCAAACTATGCGCAACAGGCCCATTTCTTCCCCTTGCAGAGCTCTTGCGCCTCCATACGGATCGACAACTTGGCCGCCTATCCAGCTCTGCGCAGGGTCATTGGCTACTGCAGCGGGCTGGCACCCAGCCCATGGACTTTCCTCTGTACACCCCTCAACGAACTCTTCCCAGCAATCTCCGCTGCGCCCCTATTCCCTCTAATATGACTCCACATCTTTATGAGGAACGACGACAAGCCCGGGCTCACTTCCACGACCCTTTTCTTTTCCACCAGACACTATCACATGCTACGTCGACGCAGTGTATTACCAATCTCATGGCTCCACTGCTTGTGTGACAATGCCGACCCCCCTTAACATTCCCATCACTTCTACATCTGGCCCCTTCTCACTTCCTACTTCTTCTCTATCCCTTGAATTGGCCGCGATCGTTCACGCGACGCACGAACTAACCCTTCTTCCTCCCTCTCCTCGGTATCGCATTTCTCGGACTCCATGGCGGCAATCCGGGCTCTTCGCGACAACAGACTTCCCGATAATATTCATGACGACCTTTCTGACGCTCTCTCCCTTATCTCCCCTGCTTTTGTCCCTGTAGTGTGGGTGCCAGATCATGCGGAAATTATAGGCAATCAGCTCGCTCATGAACTTGGCCGTGAGATTAATAGCCGGGCGCCGACGATCCACTGGTCTTGCCCGCCCATAACGGACGAGGCACACTTTTATAAGAAAACTCTGAAGCAGCACTGCAAACACCTCCGGCATTCATTGCAGACGCTTCAGCCGCCACACCCTCGTCTCTCCACTGCCCAAGTACGCACCCACAGGGCCATCCAGCTCAACACCTTGATCAGTCCAGCACGCCTATACCTTTATCATTACCGCTCAGACCCCTCATGTCCCAACTGGTCCCCTACGTACGCAAATGTAGAGGACACCCTGTTCTCTTGCCCCGCAGCCCTACAATCCCCTCACTACCCGAACCCCCACCTCCCCACAGGCGGGTGTGGTTGGCGTCGGCGGCCTTCGCCGACCAGCTGGCCATGGTCCTCCTGGCGGAGGAATATCTATAGGTCTTAGTCTGACCTCGAATAAAGTCTTTTCTCTCTCTCTCCGTGCGCAAAAAGCGGAGGCAAGGAGGAACGCGACACAACAGAGCACACACGACAGGAGCGCGAGTGCGCTCTGTCTTGTCGCCTTCCTTCTGCCGTCCACTTTTACGCACTAACAAGCATTTTAAGTGCGTAAGCATTTCTATCGTTACCCAACGATAAAACTGTCCAAGCGTCCGTCCGTCCTTCACTTAAGACGATCGCTTTCAAGATAGAGCCAGCTGTGGTAGAAGACGACGACGAACGCGCGAGCAGTAGCACGAGCGCGTCTGTGCGACCACGTGACGTGTGCAATTAGGCACGCACTAGGCACACCTTGTGTAAGCAAGAACTGTGGAGCTGCCGTGGCTTCAGATCGTAACGTCATCAGCGCACCTGGCACCGCCACCTGCAGTAGTTGGCTTGCGTCATAAGTTCAGGCTGCGCCGCCTTCCGCAGCAGTTCGTGTCGTCACCGCGCTGTAGCATTTACCGTAATGGCTCCCCGGTGACCGCAGCCGATCCAAGGTGACCAGCAGTGTTGAGTGTTATCACTCAACACCACGTCGCTACTACGAAATGTTTACGCATCATTTAGATAACTCCCTGAGGAGATTCTACTTATGTTTAAGACAGGCGCGCTGCTTCATAGAACTGCCAGCAACACTTTAATTCCCCAAATAATAAAGCGTTGAAACTACATTCCTGGCCTCTGTTAAAGGGTTTAAAAAAAAGATTTGGTGCCTGTCGTAAGATATAGTATATGATATTCGCATTTCACAGAAATCTTTGTAGTATCGATAAGAAATACGGTAAAGTTGCAAAGGAGCCTTGTGCTACTGTAGTTGCTTTGACGAAGGAGACCTCAGACGAAGGCTGGATTATCGGCTCCATCAGCGCTGCGTTCTTCGTCTTACTGGACAGCACACAGAAAATTAGGGATGCATCATGTCTGTCCGATAGGCGTATAAGTACAAGCAGCAAATTTAATTTGGATGTGTGTGCATCTTTGATTTTAACGCGAGAGCGTTAAGGGCTCCGTGTCGCATAAAATTCGGTGACGGTGTGAGCGGAATTGTCGTGCGCGAAAATTTCCGTAAATATATTTATGTATATGTATGTAGCACGCCTTGCTTTACGGCATGCGGTATATGCGGGTTCACAGAGCACTACAGATTAGAACGCCGGAATTATCCACTCCCGGATAGGTCCCTCACGTCCGCAGAGGCGGTCACCTGACACCGCCTGCAGGCCAAGAACCACATGTCTCACAGATGGAAATACCTCACGCAAACCGGAAATACGGAGGACGAATTCTACAGATTCTGCGATAAAATAGGAACTTTAAGGCATATCCTATAGGATTGCAGCTACTCCCCGGGATATAATTTATTCGCGGACGAAGAAGCATGGGAGACCGCGCTTCATAACGAAGACCCGGCGGCACAGGCCAACATTGTCCGTCTGGCAGCTGAAGCGGCAAGCCGCTTCGTCTACGAACCCCTGCCCCTTGGGGTGACATCGGGCCCCCTGGATGCCTACCAGCGGTACCGGAGCTCCGGTCTCATCCCTTACGAACATTAAAAGTTTTCTCACTCACTCATGCGGGTTATATTGCCATACCATTCTATACCTCGTCTCACATTCTTGACAAAGTTATTCCTCGGCATTTTGAGAATGACTGCCCACAAACGAATGGCACGAAACAAAACACAGACAGCGTTTACGTTATATCTTCTTAGACTGCAATATTCAAAGTACTAAACAATAAGGGGAACCTGGAATTGAAGTTTTTTTTTATGGGGGGGGGGGGGGGGGGGGGAGGCGGCTGTGCACGACCTCCGGGGTCGGCCCGAGTTTCTACCAGAAAGCTCGCCTTCTTGCATAGCGTTCACCGCAAGCGATTCCCAGTAAACATTACGGTTACATGAGCTGCAGTCATCGGGCAGCGTGAGAAGCAGGCAGGTATCTTTGAATGCCATCGCGTTCACATTTAAAGGCGAAGCTTAAGGGTCCTCCAAGTTTTTAAATGCGTGAGCATTTATATGCTTACCCAGCGAGAAAACTGTCCGTCCGTCCTTTCCCTGAGACGACCGCTTTAAAGATAAAGCCCGCAGTAGCGAACGACTTTACCTTCGTGCTGCCAGTCGCTTCAACCCGGTCGGAGCGGCGAAAAAACAGTGGGCGGAGCTATCACCAGACGGTGCTATCTGTTAGCTACGCTGATTGCTTTCCTGATAACGCCCGCGTCGCTGTGCGAGAGTACGTTGATTGGTTCGTGCTGGCGCCAGAGTTCTTTGACCACAGTTCATAATAGTTCGACACGTATGCACAAGGCGCTAATGAGCGATAACGGCTTATGATAATCGTAACGTCATCAGCGCACCTGGCGCCGCCACCTGCAGTACTTTGCTTGCGTTATCAATGCACCTTGCGCCGCCATCCGCACCAGTTCGCGTCGCCGCAGCGCTGTCGTTTGTACTGACCGGATGATACTGATAATGACACCGGGTTGCGTAGAGATGAGGAAGTGGAATAATGCTTGCGCATACTTAGACATCTCCCAGAGGAGTTCCTGCGCGATTTTTTTTTCTTTGTGTAAAGAAAACAATGAGTCGAATGGTTGATACTTTTCGCGACTCCCACCGGACCTTGCTTGGAGCACAACCGCGCTCTTGGTAAGTTTTCAGATGATTGGAAGGCTTATGTGCAGAGCACCTCAATGCTCTTGCGTGCGGGATAAAGTAACAATTCCAATCTTTTTTTTTCCAATTCGCGTTTCGTCGGTAGAGCAAGCTTCGCTTCACCTACGACATCATTACGATTTACCGGGCATGAGGGATGGATGATATGAAATGAAT
Organism: Dermacentor silvarum; assembly: GCF_013339745.2. NCBI lineage: Eukaryota > Metazoa > Arthropoda > Arachnida > Ixodida > Ixodidae > Dermacentor > Dermacentor silvarum. Next base: position 34,710,120 of record NC_051164.1, read on the forward strand.
AAAATAAAGCAATCGCTGTGTAATTACCTACGGCCATTTCAGGGGATGTTTCACTTCAGTCGGCTTGCTTTTTCGCTCATTTGTCGAGTAATGTTATAAATCTACATTAAATCTGAATAATTTCTAGTCTATTCAGCAATAACTTCGGTGCTATACCATGCACAATATTCGCTTAACGCCATGATTACACATTTCAACTTCCGCATTAGTAGGAATTGTGACTGTAGTGTACCCAAGTGTAGTGCTTAGAACGATAAGCTTGAAACGAAAATTATTCCAGGTTTGATATAGGATATACCAGCTCATATGCATAAAGCGTCGCTTTTTTGTTTTTGCTTTGGGTGCCTGGATCAAACTGTCACAGACTACTTAGTGGATAAGCGCTGTTCTCAGTTATCACTTGATAAACAATGTTCGCAGTGAAACTATGGAACACTGGTGCATAGTGTCTGCTCTCTAGGCTATACACAATCGCAGGAACTCTGCCATTTACCTGCACACAAGCAATGGTATGCAACAAGGAAGCGATCTAGTGCAAGCGCTCTGCCTTTGCGATTGAGGCAGTGAGCAGACGCGCCCAATTGACATCACGCTTTAGGAGTACCTAGCTCCCTCTGGCATGCCATAAAATTGTTCCTAAAATCAACAACATGAAATTGTGATGTGGTACTAAATGATATTACTGAATACATTTCATTCCTCTTCGTTGTCGCTGTTAGTGTCGTTGTGCCTTCCAATATCAAGTCTAATATGGGTTGAGTCGTTACGGAAAGTGCCACCTCGGCTTTCACTTTCATCCTACATTAATCTCAGTGTCTGGCTTCTGTATCCCCATATGTTTTTTGATCGCTGGGACAGAAACGCCTATGTTTGCACTCGTTACAAAAAAAAATGGCCGAACAGCTCGCATGCGAGTGGGACAACTAGACTCAGATCAAATCAACCTTAGGAGCTCGGGCACACCGCAGGGCTCGTCCTGCTGGGGTTACCCGACCGATTGCTGCAAATCGAAGGACTGCACTACACGCTATACGCGGATGTTATTACGATCTGGACGACAACGGGCACCGACGGAGCGATCGAGCAACGTTTACAGCAGGCCATCCAGAGCTTGAAAAACTACCTGGTGGACACGGGACTTGCTTGCTCGGCCGAAAAATCCGAACTGCTGCTATATAGACCAGTCAGAAAGGGGCGCCCACCTAAAGGCTACACCCCCCCGGAAAAGGAAGCGATCCAATTAACGGCATCAAACGGCCTACCCATCCCGATGGTAGACAAGATCCGGGTACTAGGAATGATGATTGAACACAAGGGCGGCAATCGGCGAAGCACTTCGCAAGATAATGGCAAAGGCCACCAGCACGATGCAGCTCATCGGACTCATCACCAACAAAAATGCGCGCATGCGCGAAGGCAACGTCATACGACTCATACAAGCCTTCGTTATTTCTCAAATAACGTACACGGCAGCGTTTCACAACTGGACAGTTGCGGAAAGAAACAAGCTCAACGCCCTCACACGCAAGGCGTACAAATGTGCGTTGGGAATTGCGCCCGGAGTGATCACCACCAAGCTCCTAGAACTAGGCTTGCACAACACGTTCGAGGAACTCGTGGATTCGCAACAAGTGTCCCAACTCGAGCGCGTATCCAACACCCGCCCGGGCGGGCACGTGCTCGAAAAGTTCGGCATCACATACCACACGCAGCACGGCATCAAAGTGGAAATTCCAAGAACCATGTGCGAGCAACTATGCGTGCCCCCATTGCCTCGTAACATGCACCCCCAACACCACACGGGGAGACCTAAAGCCAGGGCGCAACACATGAACCAAAGTTACTCCAACGACAAGGAGGCAGCCTTCACCGACGCAGCCCGTTATCGAGACAGGAAGAGTTTCGTGGCGGGGCAGTTACTAGCCACCGAGGGAACCACCTCACGAGCGTCACCAGTGAGCACGGCACATGCCGAAGCGGCAGAGGAAGCGGCCATAGCACTGGCCCTCACACAAACCAAGGCTACATACGTGATCTGCGATTCGCAAACGGCAATTCGCAATTTTGCAAATGGGCGCACATCACAAGAGGCGTATCACAAACTCAAGCGACATCCCATACACCTGGGAGAGGCCGACGTCGATAACCGAAGGCACTTGCTATGGATCCCGGCACACACTGGACAGAGCACCCCCAACGAATCGGCTCACGGCGTTGCTCGAGGCCTCACTCACCGATCATCATCGGAGGAAGAGCCCCCGCGGGGTATTGCAAACGTCTGGGCGTGGGACGATCGTTTGACCTGGTTCCATGACATCATGACACGCTACCAGTTACAGAGACGCGTCTACCCATTCCCTCACGCTAGGCTAGACAGGGCACAAGCAGTACACTATAGGCAATTCCAAACGGATTCTTACAGAAACACCAGACTCATGCACACCATGTCTCCAGAGATGTACACTACAAACAGATGCACATCCTGTGGCGAGGTTGCCACACTTAATCACATGTTATGGGAATGTCAGGACATAACAAACAATTCAGGCAGTGCCGACGCCTCCGTCTCTGCCACCGCCAGCCACCGCTCGCGTTGGAAGACCGCACTGCTCAGCTCGAACCTGACAGTACAGCTCTGGGCCGTCCAGCGAGCCGAGGAAGCCGCTTCGAGACAAAGTCTCGGAACCGCGTCCGCGGTGGTAGCCCAGACCCACTAAAAAGACGCCGGACTCAAATCTGATTGATTTGACAATAAAGTTGACGTTCTGCTTCTTCTGGCCTCCATCCCGCACTGCGAACGTGAATGTCCAGCGAAGCTGTATCAAACACCACGCATGGTCGAGCATTGTATTCACGCAGTTCTTTGGTATCTTTAATTGCCGTGGTCTACCCATGGCAGTCTTAGCATGCACTAAATGAGTTGCTAGACGGGTCTCCCTTTTATATATGTAAGCGTGTGAATGTCCCTGGGTAATATATATATTATAAGACCGAGACCGACCGAGCTGTCAAGCGCTTTTTATTCCAAAAAGCAAACGCCCCAGCTCATGCGCGAAGAAGTAGAAGAACAGGGAAGGTGATGATGGCTATGTACAAATGACAAGGACGAAGTACGTTAATAGTGCTTACAATATATATATATATGCTGCATGCCTGATTGCAAACAAAGATATGCCGTTAGCCTTCAATTGTTAATCTGGCGTTTCGTGTTTACGCCACGAAATTTTCCGACCAACGAGAGGTATAGGGCTTCGCTGTAAAAATAATGCGTTGCTCTGCTACCGCAAACACCAGAGACCAGCGGAGCTGGGGCAAGCTTAGTAATGGAGTGGGAAACCACACACTTAGTTTCCTGGCACTCCGGATTTCTTCCCGATGAATTCAACCGGCCATGTTCACAAGCCTCCGGCTATTCATTTCTTCACCTACGCGAACTCTCGGCTTCCCTCTATCTATACTTGGGATGTTCTCTTCTGCGACGCTTGCTTTCAGCTTCCCTAGCTCACTTGCAGCCTTACCACGAGCAGTCCAGTTGTCGAAACCTGCCGATCCGCCACCAGAGGCATCGACTGCAGTCACGGACACCAGGCGCGTTCAGCGCGAACGCGGGGAAACGCGATCGGCGTCGGCAGCAGCTCTAGGCACCCCACTACCACATGCCTTCGCCCCTCCTCTCCACCGCGCATCCGCTATGCTGCGTGATGCTATTTTTACATTCTGCGTTCACTCTCTCTTAGCTCTCTTTCCCCCAGCTCGGCGAAGCTATCGCACAGCTGGTATGGGGTATGCAGCTTTCTGCTTACGCGACGAAATTTTCAGACCAAGGAGAGGTGTACAGACTCGCTGTAAAAAAAAAAAGGGGGGGGGGATAAGAGGCATGGGAAGATGCAATGAACTCTTGAATACTGCAGGCCAAGGTGGCCTGCAGTATATTCATTATACTTTTCCCTTATTCTATAATCCGGTAAACAAGCTGTCTTCCTTATTCTCCGCGTCAAAGAGCCTTGTAGACTAGTAAGAGGTGCGCGCAAGACTAATTCCTTGTTTTCAGAGCAAACGCTTTTTCGTAAGCTGCCGTTAAAATTTGAGCTGCTGTGTTAAGAAAAAGTCACCGAAGCCTTGGAATTAATGCAATCCTACAGCTATTTCTTGTAAGGCGACATGTATTCCTGCAGGTCAACCAGTATCTTGTGCTGTGATTATAGTGAGCACTCCGATATTTTTGTCTTATACGTCGGTCATTCCAGCGACGCAGGCGGCGCCACGCGGCTCTCCTCCGAAGCAGTCAGCCGGTGATAGAAATCTGCGACGCAGTTCGGCGGTTCGGTCTCGCGATAGTCATGGACGCGCCGAAGATGATAAAAGCGAATAGTAATCGCATTTGCAGCCAATGATGCAGCGTCTGCTCGAGATGCACACGCTTGCGAGGTCACCTTATCACCGTCTCGGCAGCCATTTTGACCTACCGTTGCGCCGCCTATAGTCGCTGGAATGACCGAATAGTGCTCGGAGTATGCTCAACAATAGTGCTTGTGGTGTGCAATATGACAGCCTCTGGTGTCGTTGTGAATCACTGTCACAGTTAGGTCTGTGCACGGCTCAGTAAAGCTTTAGCTTATAATACTACTGGATTCAAATCTGAATACTAGTGATCACACCGTAATGACAACATGGAAGTAAGAAGTGTATCGCGTATGGCGTGATCAATGAACGTTGTTACTCAAGTCCAATAGCATTTTAAGCTCAAACTTTTCTGATCTTTGCGGAACCGTAATTTTACCAACGATGACCAAGTTAACATGCCTGCTAGTAGTGGAATCTTCCTTTTTGTAGGTTAGGAGATTATATATGCATTGGCGTCATCCGTAGCTAGCTCCTGCCAAGGAGTTCTGATGGTCCAGGGCAGCGTCACTTTTTTCTACGGCACACAGTAGGCGCCGCCTATTCCAGACATGCGCTTTGTGCCAGCCAAATCTTCAAAAAGAATGAAGAAAAAGTTGCCGCAGTTTCACCTGAAAGGCGAAACATCAATTGCGATAGCAAATTTGTAGAGAGCTATACGGAGTAATGATAGTAGCTTTATCAGGTGTATAACCTTGGACATGCAGCAGCACCGGCAACACGCAGAACTGTTGTCGACGCCGTCGGCGTTTTGCCCGCTTTCGCACAAAATGCGTACGGCGTTGGTGACTGTTGCCGGAGCCTCTGATATAAATAGGCACTTGATGCCGCAGCTAAACGTCGCCTCCCTTCCCTCCCCTCCCTCCCCCTCCCGCCCCCCTTCCCGCCACGGCCTTTCGCGCGTCGGAAGAAGGCGCGTTTGTTCTACATATATGGTGATTGTAAAGGAGAAAAGAGACGCCTACCTATGCAGCCCTTAAGGGAGCATGGCGCAGAACGCGCGTTTTTATTGCGATAGCAATTATATGGACACTCAAAAGCAGATTTCTGCGGTCGGCGTCGCCGTCGCCGTGAGGTTCCGTATGAGGTCATTTGGAGATGAAATCGTCGCCGCGCGCCGCCGAACGCTGTATGTGCGAGTGAAAGGGTGCGAGGGGCGTGTCTTTCACGGGGAGTGAACGAACGGCGGAGAACAAACGCGCGTTCTGCGCCGTGCTCACTTAAGGGCTGCAGAAGCAGGCGTCTCTTTTCTCCTTTACAATCACCATATATGTAGAGCAAACGCGCCTTCTTATCACGCGCGAGAGGCCGTTGGGGAGGGGGAGGGAAAGGAGGCGACGTTTAGCTGCGGCACCAAGTGCCTATTTATATCAGAGGCTCCGGCAACAGTCACCAACGCCGCACGCATTTTGAGCGAACGCGGGCAAAACGCCGATGGCGTCGACAACAGTTCTGCGTGTTGCCGATGCTGCTGCATGTCCAAGTTTATACAGCTGATAAAGCTAATATCATTACTCCCTATAGCTCTCTACAAGTTTGCTATCGCAATTGATGCTTCGCCTTTCAGGTGAAACTGCGACAACTTTTTTCTTCGCCGTGCGTTCACTCCCCGGGAAAGCGCGCGTCCCTCGTGCCCTTTCACTCGCACATACAGCGTTCGGCGCGCGGCGACGACTTCATCTCCACTGACGTCATACGAAACCTCACGGCAACGGCGACGGCGACGGTGACGCCGACGGCAGAAATCTGCTTTGGAGTGTCCATATAATTGCTATCGCAATAAAAGGCAAGAAGATTTTTTGTTCACCTTTCATAAGAATGTCAGTCAGTAAGAAAAAAGCTGTGATAGTTCCAATCGTGGATTTCTGAGCCTATTGCAAGCTGACTAGACGATCAGTTGGTATCATCATCATCAGCAGCAGCAGCAGCCTATATTTTTGTCCACTGCAGGATGAAGGCCTCTCCCTCTGATCTCCAATTACCCCGGTCTTGCGCTAGGTGATTCCAACTTGCACCTGCAAACTTCCTAACTTCCTCAGCCCACCAAGTTTTCTGCCGTCCCCGACTGCGATTCTCTTCTCTTGGTATACATGTTCTAACTCTACGCCTTACTGTAACCATTATCTGTTGGTACGCTTTGCCATAAAACAATAAATGAATATAGCATTTGCATGTTCAGTAATGCGAGCCTTGGTAGTGACTGCTTTTGGCCCACAAAGGATAGCTTTCCGTCAGAATATGACTTATCATCTATTCACTAAACGAAATTGGTGAACGGTGCCACTGTATAAAACCTCCATCTTGGTGGCATATCTGAATTGAATGACAGTGCTGAAAATTAAAAGCTAACACCCGAGGCTAAGATTCAAGATGCTTTGGTGTTTTCTTATTGCATCATACTAGCTAGATATTATTATTCCATGCTTGTCAGCAATCTAAAATTGCGCTTCTTTCTCAACGTTGAAGCGTTGCAAGGTAACATCAACGATACATTTAGTTTAGGTCATGGTACATACATATGGAACCATGTGTCACTGTTCTTTTGCAATTTCATTAAATAAAAAAAGGCTGAAAGAACCTATAGCATAGCTTATTCATTATACCTTTCCCTAGTTAGATTTGGTCAAAGGTTTAATGCTATTGCTGAAGAGCTACAGCCATATACAGCTTGTACACTTAAACTGACAACCGCTGAACCATTCACATGAAGATTTACTGGCATCTTGCGACAAAAAGCCCCTGAATTCCATTAAAAACCTAGGACAAACCAGCTTCAATTCATGGCGAAGTCACGTTTGGCTAACATTTTTCCCGATATCTCCATCTATACCAATTTTTTACTGTATACGCAAGTCTAACAAAAGATAATCAAAGTGAGCTGAAAGAAGTGTTAAAGTCAACTGAAAGAGGTGAAAGAGGTATAAGCACCTTCATGACATGCGAGATGTGCATCTCGGCATTGATTTATTTTGTGCGTTTTTTGATGGAACCAAAATGCTCAGTTAGGTTTCAGTTGAATTTTATCTTGAGAAAATGCTTCACAACTTGAAAATAAACTTCCTTTTGGTAATCTAATAGTTGACAGAAACAGAATTATTCATATTATATTATAATGAGCATTGAAATTTGGTGCAAGCTTTTTCTTGAGAAGGGTTACAACAATATTAAACTTTTCTTTCGCGAGATGGAAAACCCGCACTTATTTATTGGGAAATGGGGCGCCCTCACTTATGGAGATGTCATGTTATAGGATACGTACCATAAAGTAGCCACTGGTGACGTCCCAGAAGTGATGTATAAATCCCAACTTATGTGCGACTAAATAAAAAGTTACACCGCCAATAATACGTGGCTCGAATATATTTGACTGCCAAAAAGGTTTCCGCCGTAGGCAATGTGATGGACTCTTCCTTCATTCACATAAAATATACTCCAGGAACGCAACAATACTTCCCGATCAAGATCCTCGTTGAACGCTGGCGGCATTGACATTGGCTGACACTGACAAAGTCCTGGACAATGAGTTCCCTTGTTGTCTTCGTTGTTTGTTAGGTTCGGCTATCTTTTTGCTTTGTATACCTCATCGGGTCGTCTTAAAGCTTATTTACGAGACATTTTTCACTAACAAAAAAGGCAAAGTGAGAGCCTAATTCAAGCATATCATTGTTTTTGAACATATGTCATGCTTAATTGCGGCACAAAAGTTTTGGGCACGTCATGTTGTTGACTTCTCGTCAACGTTATCAACGCCTTGTAAAGGAAGACACAGAGGCACGTTCGCACGAGCGACAAGTATTCCTGTGAAACTTTTATTGGTGAAAAGTATTTTTTATCGTTAACTTGATGGCGCATATGAAGCTCAAACTATTGTGCAAAAGCACGTGGATGGAGGAAAATAAAGAAAGGCATAGAAGTTGAAGAGAAGTGTACGCGGCATTTTCGATGCCTAGAGGCTGAGAATAATGAAGAATTGTTCGTCGCTGTGTGGCAGTCGCCTTAGAGAATACAATGCAGTCTGCATACAATAGTTGAGTATTGGGTGTCTACCTAAGATTTGGAAGACTTGTGCGGCCCGTCAGAATAGTTTTGGCATTATTTGTTTAGTGTAAAGCCCGCAAGCTGGCGCGGTCTTACATTGTACCTTCTTTATTACATACTCGCGCGTGTCCACACATACATTCGCCACCTCGTCACTCACAGAGAATAAAATAACACAGCAAAGTAAAGCGTAATATGTATTTAATGGCAACGTCAATCTTGGCGTGTATCTATAGTGGTGGTTCTGTTTTCTTTTGTATTTTCTGTATTTTCGCTTCTGTAACTCACGCGTTATTTGAGCTAATTTTTATTATTGTTGTCACATCAACAATTTCTCCAGTGTCTGTTTCTGTATCCCCATACTGTTGTCTGGGCGCCGGACGTTAGTCCCCTGTATTTACACTGGTTAAAAAAAAGGATAAGAGGTGTAAAAGTAAGAGCCGTGGGAAGATACAATGAACTCCCCAATACTTCAGACCAAGGTTGGTTTAATTTCATTGTACATTTCCCCGATTCTAAATCGGTAAACAAGTAGTGTTTCCCTTTTTTTTTCGCTTCAAAGAGCCATGATATCGTAAGAGGTACGAGCAAGACTAATTCCTTGGTTTCACAGCAAATTCGTCCCCAAACGTAGCCCATAATTTGAGCCATAATCAAAATTAAATATATGAATATGATGCAGTTTTCTATAATAATGAGAAACTAATCCTTCCCTGGCATATTTCGCACACTTGATGGTTATGTTTATGTTGACACCACTTCCTTCACGAGGTGGTAATACTAATGATTAGAAAAGACAACGTCTCTTGCCGTCCAATGGAAAAGCGAATAAGGCTCCTGCGTCTATCAATGTAGTGACAACAAAGTGGTAGCACTTGTCAATGAAGCTGTCGTTTCAGTTTCTTTTCCTTTTTTGGTTCCAATTTTACTGGTGTAACAAAAGTCTTGGATAAGGCAATGTCCAATAAAGCAAGGAGATGAGCCTTGATTTCACGGGTAGCGAAAGTTTTCAGTTCTTAAGGTGAATTAGAAAATGTAGCTGATGTGAAACATATTACTCCAGTGAGATGGGGAAATAAAAGTTGTTTAAGTGAAAACGACGCAATAAAATGAGATGCGTACCATGAATAAAAACACACTGCAGACTGGTTATTGTGATCACTGAGCATCATTTGTGAAATACTGCGTGACGGTTTAGTCTCAAGTCTGACATTAGCGCAACTAAAATATTTTTGCTCGAATCCTGGCATGAAGTTGCCATATGTGAGTCAATGTACGTCTAATTCGTAAGGTTTATAGTCGTTGAGGTAGGTGCGTAGACCTTTAGGAAATACGCATCGCGCATATATAGATCCAAAGTAACGAGTATTTAAATGCTACTATCAAGCTCAAGTGTCCTGTCACCATTGAGCTGTTGTCACATCATTAGAGATAGGAGTCAAACAGGTTAGAAACTGCAGAGAGCCATATTTCGCCGTCACGGTGACGACAATATTACCAGCCAGGCGTGCAGCAAAGAGTTGGCGGGCGCGTCCTACTTAATTTTAGCGGCAGCCACAAGAATCATTGGCCAAACAAAACTGGGCGAAAAAATCTTATTACTCCTTTGTTTTTTGCAAATGAATTGTATTGAATTATGGGGTTTTACGTGCCAAAGCCACGATCTGATTATGAGGCACGCTGTAGTGGGGGACTCCGGAAATTTTGACCACCTGGGGTTCTTTAACGTGCACCTAAATCAAGCAATTATTCAACTAGACTTCACTAAATTGACTTAGATTACGAGTTAGAAGCAATGAACGAGAAGCAGAAAAACAGAGAAGCCCCCAATTTCATGTTTTTATAAAATCCTTTCTTTCCTTGGCTTCCTGATCGCTACGCTCCCAATGTCTATGGAAGCGAGCTGGTTATGTTTTCTATCTGTAAGAAAAATTAATTGAGCCACCATTATGTGTCATAGATTCTGACATTTTTATATCTTTATATTTAAAATCGCTCCAGTCTACACTCACGGCCAAACCGCATGCTCGCTCACCATTCAATCTACAATTCACTCTTCAATGTCTGAACATAATAGCTGGAGGCGTTTTGGACTTAAAGCGTGTTTGAAGAGTTCGAAATTACATGCCCCATGGAGTAGTTTCGCGAACTTTATTAAAAAATACAGAGACATGGCTTGCACAGAATGACTTCGTTTCAACTGTTCTCTTACGAATAAGAAGGTCGTCTCATCAACCATGCGAACTTCAGGCTTCTCCTTCATTTTCTCGGCCTTACCAGGGCTGTAATGACAGACAATTTTTTTGTACCACAAAACAACAAGTATCGGACTACTCCCGAGTGGCTCATATACAGGGTGTTTGTGCGAAGACATTAGGTAATATTTGAAAATCATGTGTGCCATATAGCACAATTATAATCCTTGAGCTGTATTGCTCAAACAGGCGGACATTATTTCCACGAGATATTGAAATGCATAATCTACTAAATAAGGACAAATCACTAATTAAGCTTGTAACTAAATATCTCAAGACACATATTGAAGTGGACAAATTGTAGCCAGGGAGATCGCAAGGCGGATTCGGTTTTAACCAATTCTGAGGGTGGGACCAGTTTCGAGGTATTACTTCCTTAACTATGCAAAGAAATACAATCGTGGTGCCGTTACTTTGATACTTGAATGCATAAAATGGTGCTTCGTTACAAAAGTACAAGTACGGTCCATTTTTGCTTTAAATTTGATGACGCGTGCCTCGCAAACGATTTCATCCACAAATTTCTATTTAAGTGGATTTTTCTAGCAGGCACACTAGCTGCAATTTGTAAATTGCAAAACGTGTCCTAAGGTAACCAGTGAAAGAACTAATTAGTGAATTGTTGTTAAATAGTCAGTGATGCAATTCAGTTTCTTGCGCAAATAAGGCCCCCCTCTTCGATTAGACCATCTCAATAGCTAGAATTGTGCTATCTGACATAGGAGACGTTTAAAAATTAAATATTCACAGGCACACCCCATATATACATGCGCTTTGATTCGTTCATTAGCCAGCAGGAGGCACGGAAAGTTATCGCCAGGTATAGGTCGGCATATAGGTATAGGTCCCAGCAACACGTGACTGCCCTTTGCCGCCTTCTCCGGGAATATGACGCTCAGAACGCTGCAATTTTCAGCTGCTCGGAATCTAATTTTCTGCCAAGCAAGGCGTGCCCACGCATGCTGAAGCAGGGTCAGGCCTTTGTTAGCGCGCAGCCGCTTCCAGCTCGCGGTATAGTTTGCCAAGACATACCGATTGCGCAGTTGTCCACAGCATTCGTGACCCCAATGAGCACTCTAAGGTCATGAACACTTAATGCTTGAGCGCATTGCTGTGCATACCCATCGACCGGAGTGCTATGTTTGTTCATCTTCGGTTCGCCGCTGTCAGCTGTCTGGGGGGTGAAGTGTGTTTATCTCCTAAGCACGTGTGGTAAAAAAAAAAAAAAAACGTACTCTGCTTAGGGTGCACTCTCTGCATCTCATATAGACAAAGGCCGTTAAGTAGGGACTTCACAATCTGTATAAGGTAGCCAGACCCCTTGAATGTGGCCTCCTGTCGTGTGTGACTGAATAGAGCTCCTGAACAAATAATTTCCCATTTTCTGTGCATCACCATGTCCTTTTTCACGGGGTGTTGATGGGCTTACTCTAAGGGCAAAAGTGTTTTGCTGCCCGTTCCCAGTACTTACTGTGTGAAACCGCTGCTAAATATGCAGCTTTATGCAAATAACTATGCTTCGTGATTACCGGCTGGTTTAGGTTGTGCAGTATACGTGCCACCCTATGTGACTATTTACTCAAGTAACAGCTTTATTGTTTAAAAAAATATTATTTTCCTTCCACTGATGTTGCAGAAAGATTTATGTACGCAATTGCTGTGAATTCTGATCAGCAATAAGATAACTTGTCTGTAATGCGATAGCGTTAGTTAATGCGTTCAAATGAGCTGGAGATCGCACACCCCCAAAGAACAAAATGCGTGTAGCTGCGCAAGGTGGTAGATGTTCAAAAGACGACGACGAAGCCACCACAGCGCAACGCATTCGACAGTGTGATTTGAAGGCCAGTATGAGCAACGAAACTGAATATATACGCCTGGATTTATGCATAACATTAGCCCCATAGCACCAAGACAGTACTATATCAATATGAGATATGGATCGTTTGACCGAACATAGATGGCATTATGTACACCGAACATTTATTGACAATGCCTAATCATAGGGACTGATGTAAACCATTTGTTGCGTCTATATGTTGCTTTCGTATTAAACATGTTTAGGACCACAAAAACATGATTCGCCCTCCCTGCCCGGCGCAACTGGATGTCCAGCGACGCTGTGGAAAACCGCCGCTTCAACTATTCTCAATAAATACGAAATCATTATAAGGCCCATGAAGCGAAAAATCCGGCGTTAACATCCGATAATACCAAGCCCCATGTAACCAAGTGGTGACGTCACGTTTGACTAGATGACAAAACGTGATTACGTGATCGCCTCAAACGTCGCGTATAACGTCATCGCACCAAAGGTCGCGTGATAACATGATCACGTCAAACGTTACGTTACGTGATAACGGCATCAACACGTCACGACATTGCGTAATGAAATCATGTGAAGACGTCATCACGTCAAACGTGACACCATCGCTTTGACGTCATCGTCAAGTAATGTCACCTGATGACGTGACGTGATGCCTCTTGGCGAAGCAGCACGCTGTGCGCTTCCCGCTTCTTTGCACTGTGCCCCGGATCGGCCTGCATTTTTGTGGGAGCAAAGGTCGCGCACGCGGACACGAAAAATCCCCACCAACTAGAGGTTAACAGCTTCGTTGTAAAATCAGATCTTCATAGCACAGCGCAAACACCATTACGCTATCGACTGCAATCAAAAGCATCCCGTCACAAAGCCGGGAACCATGCATTAGAGGTCGTAATCATTGTCAACAAACTTGTTATAAAAATTCCGGCAGAATCCATCTCACGATGTCTGTCAATGGTAATGCTATTAGCACAGAAGCAATTCTACTGGCACAACGTATTTCACACGCCGTAATGTCTGTGCAGTAAACTTCTCTCTCGTGTTTGCCACTGCAGCCGCTGCGCCATCTAGCAGTGCCACCGCGAAGTCCGTGCGTGGGACGGGTTGAATTCGAACCAGCACCAGAAAGCTTCAAAATATTTTTATTGCCGCTGTAGGGCGGCGCTAGCGCAGTGGCACATGCCCAGTTACCCAAGTTGGCGTCACAGAGGTTCATCGAAAACCGGCACTGTACAAGTGGCACATACCGAGTGCTCAAGGATAGCATCAAAAGTGCTCGTTGAACAGCGGCCCATGACCAACGCCACATACGACGGGACGCAAGAGACGTGAAAGAGGTTATTCGAAGAGCGGAGCATAGCCAGTGCCGCAATGCCAGTCCCCCGGTTCGTGCGATTGTTGATTTCGAACCCCCGATTTGCCGCCCCTTCAACCATGGAATACCCAGTGATCCAGGTTCTATGGTTGGCGAGAAAACGGTCAGGGATAGATAGATAGATAGATAGATAGATAGATAGATAGATAGATAGATAGATAGATAGATAGATAGATAGATAGATAGATAGATAGATAGATAGATAGATAGATAGATAGAGGGCCCCCGGAAACTTTGTGAAGTACCATCAGAATGTTAATCGTATTAAAACTTTTCCTAGCAGTAACCGACGTCAACACTGCCAAATAATCATACCTCTTCGCTCACGTCATGTTTTATTGCGATAGCAAATATATGGACGCTCCAAAGCGTATTTCTGCCGTCGGCGTCGGCGTCGCCATCGCAGTCGCCGTGAGGTTCCATATGACGTCAACGGCGATGCAATCGTCGCCGCTCTCCGGACGCTGCATGTGCTAAACGGGGAGCGAACGGGGAGCGAACGCACGTCGGAGAGCAAACGCGCGTTCGGCGCCGTGATCCATGAAAAGCTGCAGAACTAAGCGTCTCTTTCTTCCTTTACAATCGTCATCGACTTCTTCCGTCGCGCGAAAGGTCGTAGGGGCATGGGAGGGAGGGAGGGGAGGCGACGTTTAGCTGCGGCACCAAATACATACTTATATAAAAACGTTTCGAGGCGAGAAGGTGGGTAAGATTTCCGACGATGATCGACGAGTGTCCCCTTCTAATCTCGTCGAAAACCTCCGAGCCGCCCCCAGAGGCACCGGCAACAGTCACCAACGCCGTGCGCGTTCGGTGCGAACGCGGGCAAAACGCCGACGGCGTCGACAACCGTTGTACGCGTTGCTGGTGCTGCTGCATGTCCATGTTTATAGAGATGATAAAACTTCTATCCTTACTCCGTATAGCTCGCTACTAGTTTGCTATCGCAATTAATGCTTCGCCTTCCGGGTGTAAGTGCGACAAGTTTTTTAATGAGATTAGGATTCCTTGGGTACTTCGCCTACTTTTCCTGGGTGAACTGACTATCTATGTAACTAACTATTTTCCCGCCAACTTGGGTCACGGTAGTCAATGGCCGAACGGCGCGTATTTCATCGGGATGCTGCGCTGAGTGAACAGGCTTCGAAACCAATCTTCAGACCAAGTTGGATCACTGAATATGTAGCACTCTGTACCTATGTGGTGCTTTTCAACTAGCTTCTGTGATGCCGACATGGGTTCACTGGAGGTGGGGCACTGTGCATTTACAGCTGTTTTATGAGCCTCTTTGACGCCGACTTGGAGCGGTACATATGTGTCACTCGGTCTCCGCTACTCTTAAATGAACGTTCGTTACCAACTTGGGTCAATGGGTACATATCTGCAGGTTCGTGTGGCTCTTCAGTGAAACTCTGACACCAGCTTGGGTAACCACTTATGTGCCACTGTGTATGTGCCGTTGTACAGAGGATTGGATTGAATTGAAGCAAAATTTTTTTTGCAATGGCAAATACCCCAGCCGCATACACGATTCGGCGTTGGCAATACGGTGCGTCATTACGTAACATAGCCTCAATGCTAATCGCATTAACGTCCATATTCATCCTAACATAGGTCTCGCCGGATTTTTTTTTGCCGGATATTACGCAATAGCTTACAGTTTTGACGCTATGGTACTGCAAAAGAGTGGGACATGTTCCGGTGGAAAACAGCACTAGAAATAAGGACTGAGACACACGCTACGCGAGCACTGTTAACTGTGGGTGTATTGGACGAATGAAAGTTTACCCAAAAATAAAGATGGGAAGGAATGAAGATATCCAACGTCACAAGAACAAATAAGTCTAATAATTTATATAGTATCGTACTGAAAAAAAAAAACACTACACTTTAGGTTACGCTTTGTACACGGCGTGCAATGACCGCAGGGTAAACGCGGTACCTATAAAATGTTTTGAACATTTGCGACGCATCTCCAAATTCGAAGTGTCGCGAATGTCTCTACATTTAGTTTACAAAGCGGCAACAGATGGCTACCATGTCTGCTATAGCCGGACAGTAAACGTACATGGGTGTCTATGCCCATCCAATTGACAGTATACATCGAGAGCCATTCAGGGCAGAGAAAGATTTTCACTTTTAGTTCAAAGCTATATCGTAAACTATTAAATCACAATGTTCGAAAAACAATTGGTTTTGTGGAACTGGGCTGGAACGTCTCAACAGTGATAGCAATTGCCACACAATGTTGCAGCAGTTATAGTAGGCAGCTCGATAGTCTTTACTTTCAGTCGACAACTTGAGCTGCCAACGTAAACCACTGCAATAGAAAGTCACGAAAAAAATGCATAACCAGAAGCAAATCGAACACCAGAGCAGTCCTGACCACTAAGAGGTGTTTGTTTTTTGCAAGCGTCATTTGGCGGAAACACGATGGCTACCTTTCGAAACCGCGCGATCCCGAAGCTACTGCCTATAAGTTTTCCTGTTTTCATTTCTTGCTTTTATTACACTATCTTGATTGCAGCCAGCATTTTTGTTACAGCTGTGTGTTGCTTTCACGATGTCGGTGCACTACCATTAACGTTCCATTTGGTAGCACCTCGGCATCGGGCCGCTGTTAACGAGGGCCAGCCGGCGACCGGGGCTATACGTGAGCGATGCTTTTCTTGCTGGCCTATTTGTTATCTGTCAGCGACAGCGGCCTAAGGCGTCCGGGTGACTTACACCGATTCCTATCGGAACATTTCGCATGGTTAACTGGAGGCACGAATGTCTTAGTGTTGCAAATTTTGCTAGAGCGTTCTAGTGCTTGTGTTGTTCGCGCACTAATTGATAAATGATCCTAAGCTGGCTAAAGAGATGTATCCTAAAGTAGATATAACTTGTCTGGTGCAATTAATGCTAGAATTCACCTGTTACTAAACTTTGTAATAGAAAGTAGCTTGGGTATTGTTACAGCACAGGGGTCCTTATTTGAGAAAGCGATTGTTGGAAGTCAGATGAGGAAAGAGTTCTTTATCGAGTGATACTTCAACATTGCGGTTAGACTGCACACTTTTGAATCCTTAATGGTGTCGCAAGCAATCGTTAGAAACAATGTCATTTCTTAATGTTGGTGTTCTCAGTTTCCATTCCATATCATATGCTATGTGATTGAAGCTCAGAACGCCTACGAGATAGCTCCTTTAATATTACGAGTGGTGTGGTGCATTCAGTTCTTAGGATAAGAAAACTAAATTCTGCCACACCATTTTAAAATAAATTTCTTTTACGCGCTCTCTGTCTTTGCCTTGTTAGGGCGGAAGCACTAGTGCAAAGACATAAATTTATTTACCATACAATCCATGTAATTAATAAACCATGCATATTCCGGATTCCGCTTTGTGCGCACCAGACGGAATTCTTTCTTGTCTAAAACTTCACAACAGCGCTAAAAGAGGTTACAAAGAGATTTCAGAGCTTTCAAGAATCAGTCATTATAGAAACATGTCGTGAAGCCCACAAAATTTCTCCGATATGCTCCAGGGCCGATATATTGTAGCGAAACCTTTCCGATGCTAATGCCTTCTCGCCCTTTTCGCGCTTGGTCAGTGGTCAGAGCTACGGTCCGCTCACGTTATCAACGTGATCAGCCGGCCGTGAGCGGTGGATGATAAGACTAGTCTAGAATAAAGCATAAGGCATCGCTACAAAATACCGGCCCAGAACTCGGAAGCATTAGTGCCAAGATGGTAATTGAGGAATATAAATTTCATACACCTTAGAAAAGAAAACGAGTGGAAAATAAAGAAGGAAAGGCTAAACTTATCATGTTCTCCTAGAAGGTTGCGGCGTGCATACATTTCATAGAAAAGAGGCCCCACAATCAGGGAAATCTAAAATTCTGTTTAATATATTAGCAGCTATATGAAAAGTCGAATGCTTCAAAAGGGTGGCTGCTTGAGCTGGTTGGCGAAACATTCTTTAGACAAGAAAAAAAGTCCCTTTTTGTGCGCAAGGAGAGACGCGGCAAGCGTTTCAAGGAGGTATGCGGTGTCCTTGCCGTGTTCCGCATCATCCACCCAAATGGTCCTCGAAATTGTCTCATCCGCAAGCATACGCTGCTCCTCGGAACCGGCAAGTCAGCTGCTTTCTTTCGATTCGGATATTTTCATTCTACAACGCATCTGCTAAAAAATATTGCTACTTCAAGTTTTGAAGCGGTGACGGCCTCGCTAGCGCTAACCCACCATCGCTGCGTGCCTGCATGGCTGACGAGACGGCGACGTTAGATCGACGTTAGACGTTAACCCTTCCAATAACAAGCATCATGGCGATCACAATAATTCAATGGCACTGCCGTAGCCTCTCCACAAACCGCACCCCATTACAGCAGATGGCTCCTTACGTCAAACCACACTACCTCACTTTATCCTACTACAAGAAACAAGGTATACCAAAAACATCCCAGGCTACCGAGCTCTGCACGCCAACCCCCGCCGCGCCGCTGTCTTCCGTTTATATTCGCCGGGATATTGCTTATGATGTGTAAGATGTTCTATCCACGTTACATCCATATGTAACAGCCATTTTATAATACCCCGACTCCCCGAACCCACCTCTTACACTTCTGAATGTCTGCAATCCTCCAAATTCTACCACAGTTCTCTCTCCTCTCTTTCATTTTATTCGATCCTTTCCAAAACACCATGACATTATTCTTGGCGGAGACTTCAATGCCCCAAATACTATCTTGGGTTTCCCAAAGACTCTGCGCCCTTGCCGCCTTCTTCACGCACACACTATGCAGCACTCATATACACTCATCAATACACCAGACACACCCACACGAGACGGAAACGCAAAACAACGTCATACAACGCCTGACCTCACCTTTCACCATCGCCACAATCCTCCAGAGACTTGGCAAGTCCTTCCGGACCCCCTCCTATCCGACCATCACATAACTGAAACTAAACTGACCCCCACTCACAAACCCAAAAAACGCATCACCCAGACAAACTGGGACCTCTTTCGTCGCCAGCGAGTCCAGGAGTCAACTCCCAACTATGAAGTGTGAGTGGACTTGCTACGGCGAACACTGTTCCAGGCCACCAGCACTATAGAAGCTAACCCTCCGTCGGACCACGCTGACCCACACCTCATGCGTCTCTGGAGACGCCGTAAACGTCTCCTTAGTCGTATCCGTAACCAACCTAACAACATCCAGCTTACACACACATTAGACATACTCAACACTGGCATACTAATTCACTGCTCCATCCTTGAGACAACAAATTGGAATCGCATATGCGATTCTATCAACTCTTCCCTCCACACTAAATCAGCCTGGTTGCTCCTCCGGTCCCTCCTTGGCCCTCAACCTGCTCCTCTCCCAACGATACAAAAGCATCTCGCCGAGCATGGTGCTACTTCCCTCCTTCAACAGGTCACGGATATGTACATCCCTCCCCAACTCCCTTCCCTGTACCCTTAGTACACAGGGCCTCCCAATAGTTGTTTGGACAGCCCCTTCACTCTGCCGGACCTAGAACGAGCGTTGGCTCAAAACAAGGCTGGTACCACTCCGGGTGAGGACCACATCACTCATTCTCTGTTGAAGAACATGCCTGATTCGGACAAAGAATTTCTTTTACACAAAATAAATGAACACTGAACCAACGGCACTCTTCCCGATGAATGGACCTCTTCCATCATTACTCTAATACCAAACCCGGCAAGCCCGCCACACTCTCCAACCTGCGACCCATTTCACTTACTTCTGTGCCGGGAAAACCATGCAACGCATGGTACTCCACGTCTTTCCTAACTTCTCGACGATACTCACTTTCGTCGGCACGATCAGATTGATTTCCGTCCCCACATGTCGACTCAAGACCTCTTTCTCCTTCTCCAGGAAACTTTCTCTCAACTTTCTAGGGGTCAAGTTGACGCACTTGTCACTGTGGACGTGCGCAAGGCCTTCGATACCCTACTTCATTATTATTATTTATTTATTTTTATTTAATAATACTGTCAACCCACAATGGGTAATTACAGGAGTGGAAAGTACAGAAAGAACAAACAAAGCGGTACATTCCTTGGCAGGTAGTGGAACATCATGTTACTTGGCAAAAGTAACATGCGGTATGGATCACAACATTACACTTGTATTACTGTCTTCATAGTTCAACAAATATTCTGACGGATGAACACTTTCTAGGAAACCACTATAGAGGTATGCTCATAAACAAAATAAGGCCACAGGGGACAAATTATGTAAAATATATAGACTTAACATTTTCCTGAAATTCACCAATTGATGATAGTTTGACTATAGTGTCTGGTAGCCCGTTCCATTCATTGATAGGCCTAGGGAAAAAAACTAAATTTAAAAGAATCAATAAAGACAGAGGCATACTCTGGCATAAAGACAGAGGCATGACGCTAACCCCTCCCCCCTCCAAGGCACTGGCTGTCGATACCGATTCTACTGTTACGTTTCTTCTTTTCTCCGCTCTCGACAAGCTCAGTTTGGACTCGGGACCACGTTGTCCCCGCCCATCGCGCTCACTCGCGGAACACCGCAATGGGCCGAGCTCTCTCAACCCTGTTTAATCTCGTGCTAGCCACTCTCGCAAAATCCATGTCTGAGATTCGGTACCTACAGTCAATTCTCTATGCTGATGATATAATCCTTTGGTCTACTCATGGCTCACCAGGGCAGGTGGAATTCACATTACAATCCGGCCTCAACCTCATTTCCGAATTCCTTTCCCGCTCTTGTATGCAAGCGGCTCCAGAGAAATCTGCGCTGCTGCTCCTTTCCGCTACTAAGTACCAACGGTCTGTGAACGCCCTCCTTAATCTCCCTCTCACCGGTACTCCCATCCCCCGCACGTCATCCTGCCAGGATTTAGGCTTTCCCCTCCAAGACCACTCTTTCAGCCGCGCCATATAGTCCACAATCACCACATGCCACCAAGTAACTCACTTAGTCCGACTTTAAATAGTTTTTATAAAGCTGCCCGACATCTTCAAACACACGCATCCACAGCCAAACTATGCGCAACAGGCCCATTTCTTCCCCTTGCAGAGCTCTTGCGCCTCCATACGGATCGACAACTTGGCCGCCTATCCAGCTCTGCGCAGGGTCATTGGCTACTGCAGCGGGCTGGCACCCAGCCCATGGACTTTCCTCTGTACACCCCTCAACGAACTCTTCCCAGCAATCTCCGCTGCGCCCCTATTCCCTCTAATATGACTCCACATCTTTATAAGGAACGACGACAAGCCCGGGCTCACTTCCACGACCCATTTCTTTTCCACCAGACACTGTCACATGCTACGTCGACGCAGCGTATTACCAATCTCATGGCTCCACTGCTTGTGTGACAACGCCGACCCCCCTTAACATTCCCATCACTTCTACATCTGGCCCCTTCTCACTTCCTACTTCTTCTCTATCCCTTGAATTGGCCGCGATCGTTCACGCGACGCACGAACTAACCCTTCTTCCTCCCTCTCCTCGGTATCGCATTTCTCGGACTCCATGGCGGCAATCCGGGCTCTTCGCGACAACAGACTTCCCGATAATATTCATGACAACCTTTCTGACGATCTCTCCCTTATCTCCCCTGCTTTTGTCCCTGTAGTGTGGGTGCCAGATCATGCGGAAATTATAGGCAATCAGCTCGCTCACGAACTTGGCCGTGAGATTAATAGCCGGGCACCGACGATCCCCTGGCGTTGCCCGCTCATAGCGGACGAGGCACACTTCTATAAGAAAACTCTGAAGCAGCACTGCAAACACCTCCGGCATTCATTGCAGACGCTTCCGCCGCCACACCCTCGTCTCTCCACTGCCCAAGTACGCACCCACAGGGCCATCCAGCTCAACACCTTGATCAGTCCAGCACGCCTATACCTTTATCATTACCGCTCAGACCCCTCATGTCCCAACTGGTCCCCTACGTACGCAAATGTAGAGGACACCCTGTTCTCTTGCCCCGCAGCCCTACAATCCCCTCACTACCCGAAACCCCCACCTCCCCACAGGCGGGTGTGGTTGGCGTCGGCGGCCTTCGCCGACCAGCTGGCCATGGTCCTCCTGGCGGAGGAATATCTATAGGTCTTAGTCTGACCTCGAATAAAGTCTTTTCTGTCTCTCTCCGTGCGCAAAAAGCGGAGGCAAGGAGGAACGCGACACAACAGAGCACACACGACAGGAGCGCGAGTGCGCTCTGTCTTGTCGCCTTCCTTCTGCCGTCCACTTTTACGCACTAACAAGCATTTTAAGTGCGTAAGCATTTCTATCGTTACCCAACGATAGAACTGTCCAAGCGTCCATACGTCTTTCACTTAAGACGATCGCTTTCAAGATAGAGCCAGTTGTGGTAGAAGACGACGACGAACGCGCGAGCAGTAGCACGAGCGCGTCTGTGCGACCACGTGACGTGCGCAATTAGGCACGCACTAGGCACACCTTGTGTAAGCAAGAACTGTGGAGCTGCCGTGGCTTCAGATCGTAACGTCATCAGCGCACCTGGCGCCGCCACCTGCAGTAGTTGGCCTGCGTCATAAGTTCAGGCTGCGCCGCCTTCCGCAGCAGTTCGTGTCGTCACAGCGCTGTAGCATTTACCGTAATGGCTCCCCGGTGACCGCAGCCGATCCAAGGTGACCAGCAGTGTTGAGTGTTATCACTCAACACCACGTCGCTACTACGAAATGTTTACGCATCATTTAGATAACTCCCTGAGGAGATTCTACTTATGTTTAAGACAGGCGCGTTGCTTCGTAGAACTGCCAGCAACACTTTAATTCCCCAAATAATAAAGCGTTGAAACTACATTCCTGGCCTCTGTTAAAGGGTTTAAAAAAAAGATTTGGTGCCTGTCGTAAGATATAGTATATGATATTCGCATTTCACAAAAATCTTTGTAGTATCGATAAGAAATACGGTAAAGTTGCAAAGGAGCCTTGTGCTACTGTAGTTGCTTTGACGAAGGAGACCTCATACGAAGGCTGGATTATCGGCTCCATCAGCGCTGCGTTCTTCGATTTACTGGACAGCACACAGAAAATTAGGGATGCATCATGTCTGTCCGATAGGCGTATAAGTACAAGCAGCAAATTTAATTTGGATGTGTGTGCATCTTTGATTTTAACGCGAGAGCGTTAAGGGCTCCGTGTCGCATAAAATTCGGTGACGGTGTGAGCGGAATTCTCGTGCGCGAAAATTTCCGTAAATATATTTATGTATATGTATGTAGCACGCCTTCCTTTACGGCATGCTGTATATGCGGGTTCCCAGAGCACTACAGATTAGGACGCCGGAATTATCCACTCCCGGATAGGTCCCTCACGTCCGCAGAGGCGGTCACCTGACACCGCCTGCAGGACAAGAACCACATGTCTCACAGATGGAGATACCACACGCAAACCGGAAATACGGAGGACGAATTCTACAGATTCTGCGATAAAATAGGAACTTTCAGGCATATCTTTTGGGATTGCAGCTACTCCCCGGGATATAATTTATTCGCGGACGAAGAAGCATGGGAGACCGAGCTTCATAACGAAGACCCGGCGGCACAGGCCAACATTGTCCGTCTGGCAGCTGAAGCGGCAAGCCGCTTCGTCTACGAACCCCTGCCCCTTGGGGTGACATCGGGCCCCCTGGATGCCTACCAGCGGTACCGGAGCTCCGGTCTCATCCCTTACGAACATTAAAAGTTTTCTCACTCACTCATGCGGGTTATATTGCCATACCATTCTATACCTCGTCTCACATTCTTGACAAAGTTATTCCTCGGCATATTGAGAATGACTACCCACAAACGAATGGCACGAAACAAAACCGACAGGCATACAAGCGTTTTACGTTATATCTTCTTAGACTGCAATATTCAAAGTACTAAACAATAAGGGGAACCTGGAATTGAAGTTTTTTTTATGGGGGGGGGGGGGGGGGGGGGGAGCGGCTGTGCACGACCTCCGGGGTCGGCCCGAGTTTCTACCAGCAAGCTCGCCTTCGTGCATAGCGTTCACCGCAAGCGATTCCCAGTAACATTACGGTTACATGAGCTGCGTCATCGGGCAGCGTGAGAAAGCAGGCAGGTATCTTTGCATGCCATTCGCGTTCAACATTTAAAGGCGAAGCTTAAGGGTCCTCCAAGTGTTTTAAATGCGTGAGCATTTATATGCTTACCCAGCGAGAAAACTGTCCGTCCGTCCTTTCCCTGAGACGACCGCTTTAAAGATAAAGCCCGCAGTAGCGAACGACTTTACCTTCGTGCTGCCAGTCGCTGCAACCCGTGTCGGAGCGGCGAAAAACAGTGGGCGGAGCTATCACCAGACGGTGCTATCTGTTAGCTACGCTGATTGCTTTCCTGATAACGCCCGCAGTCGCTGTGCGAGAGTACGTTGATTGGGTTCGTGCTGGCAGCCAGAGTTCTTTGACCACAGTTCATAATAGTTCGACACGTATGCACAAGGCGCTAATGGCGAACGGCTTTATAATAATCGTAACGTC
>NC_051164.1:34734629-34872742 GCF_013339745.2 Dermacentor silvarum
GTTACCCAGCACCTCCACCAAATGTCACGAGATGTTCTTGCAAGTCCACAGGGCGTCTGACTGAAGTACAAGAAGACGGAGCAGTCTCAGCTGGACACCGATCGAGCGCGCACTCCTAGTTCGTCGACTTCCTCTTTCACACTTCACCGTATCCAGTTGACCCAGTGGCACATACATTTAGACCAGCTATCACCGGAATCGCTCCACCAAAATGGCAAGAGATGCTTAGCACAGCCACCTGCCCACTTGCAAAAATGTGACTGCCCTCGGAATAAAGTGAATCGCAATCATAACTGTGAAGTGTTAAATAATCTTGAAAGCTGTGTAGAGTTCAAGTAATATAAACAGACGATGGACCTAAGAATACGGTCGCAATTATAGCGCATATATAACGTACGTTGGTGAAGCGAATAAAAATAATTGCAACGCAGCCCAGACCTTTGCGCCAACTGTTTCCTGTATGCCGGACAGGTATTGCTTCTCGATCTAGGTCGCTGTTTCATCTCGCTCAAAACTACTTCGCAGATCCTCTACACGTCAACGAAGGGCTACTTTTCTCCACCTACTTGAGGCGATCGTTCTCGTTGACGGGAGGTTAGGTGTTAAATGGAGAAAAAAAACGAGCAAGGTAAGCATGAGTGGAATGTTCTTTTACTTGGCTTGGTGACTTCACAGTACCTGAACTAGCGAAGCCATTTCAGCATCGTAGGAGGCCCTCCTGGCTGGCTTCTTGCGGGTTCTCGTCGCGGCGGTTCTTGCCTATTTCGCTCATTTTGTGAGAATGGTTTAAGGTTCAATTAAAGACTACATTCCACCATTGATGCATGCCGGAACTCTGGTAAATCCGATCGTGGCTAGCCTTTCTGGCTGTGGAAATGGCGCACAAGCTACAGAAGCTGTCGTCTGCAGCACTACGTCATTACGGCGTCGTGATTATGGCATGTCGGAAATTGAAAGTAGATTCATCGCAGTCGCGTTGCGCTATCTGTGCGAGTCGCTACAAAGTATATTTATATATATATATATTGCAACAAGAGTATTTGGCAGGTAGACTAGATGAAGCGGTTAAACAAGCTGGCTCGTTGAAAACCGACCTAGCGCGAACCACACGATCGTCAACGTCTTCTTCCACACACTCGCTGGCACAGAGCTGGTGCCGATGTGCTCCGGTACAATCACTCCCCGCGCAGAAAGGAGCCAACCTGGCGACTTAGGGGAATGACAGCACAGGAGGGTCGTAGAACGGTTTCAGCCGAGTGACGTGAACTGTTTCACGCCCTCGGCAGCGGTGGTCGGAAGATGGCTCGAGCGGCTCGATGATGTAGTTGACGGGAGATGTTTGCTCTACTACTCGGTAGGGACCGTGGTAATTCGAGAGAAGCTTGGTCGAAAGGCCGGGAGTAGTGGATGGGACCCAGAGCCAAACTAGCATTCCCGGGGAATAGTGGGCGCTAGATGCAGATTCGTCATGGCGAGATTTTTGGCGACATTGGTCTTGCGCGGTAAACGAGCGAGCCAGTTGACGACACTCTTCAGCATAAGCAGCCGCTTCGGAAACGGGCGTGGCTTCAGAGACATCGGGTCGGTAGGGGAGAATGGTGTCCATTGAACATGATGGTTCACGTCCATATAGAAGAAAGAAAGGGGAGAAGCCGGTGGTAGCTTGTGGCGCAGAGTTATAGGCGTACGTGACGAAGGGGAGCACCTGGTCCCAATTGGAGTGATCATCGGACACGTACATCGCAAGCATATCTCCAAGGGTACGGTTGAAACGCTCCGTCATGCCGTTTGTTTGAGGATGGTACGCAGAGGCTGGTGCGGTGAACGATGCGGCATTCTTGGAGCAGTGCCTCAATAGCGTTTGAGAGAAAGACGCGGCCACGATCGCTTAATAATTCACGGGGCGCACCGTGTCGCAAAATGAGGCGGCGAAGAAGGAAGCGAGCGACGTCTATCGCGGTGGCAGCTGGCAGCGCAGATGTTTCAGCGTACCGTGTGAGATGGTCGACGGCGACAATGATCCACCGGTTGCCGCAGGAGTGTTCGGGAGGGGACCGTAAAGATCAATGCCAACACGGTCAAATGGTCGTGTAGGGCACGGTAAAGGTTGTAGAGGACCAGCGGTGCTATGAGGGGGAGTCTTGCGGCGTTGGCACGAAAGGCATGATCGCACGTACTGGCGAATGTATCGATACATGCCGCGCCAGTAATACCTCAGGCGTAAGCGGGAGTAGGTCTTGAATACGCCAGCGTGGCCGCATTGAGGATCGTCGTGGTAGGCGGTGCATATGTCCGAGCGCAGATGACGGGGGATAACAAGCAGCCACCTGCGGCCATCGGTTAGGTAATTGCGCCGGTACAACAAGCCGTCACGAACGACAAAGTGATGCGCTTGACGACGAATGGTGCGTGAAACAGATTCAAGTGAACGGTGAGAGAGAACGTCAAGCAGAGAAGCGATCCAGGGATCCTTGCGTTGCTCGGCCGGCATGTCGGTGATGCTGAGGGACGACGAATCGCAGGTGGAAGTTCGTAAGCAAAGTAGGTCAGGAGGCAGCGGAGAACGGGATAGGGCATCGGCGTCTGAATGCTTGCGTCCCGAGCGATAAATGACACGTATGTCATACTCTTGAAGGCGTAAAGCCCAACGTGCGAGGCGGCCAGTGGGGTCTTTCATAGATGACAACCAGCATAAGGCATGGTGGTCAGTCACAACGTCAAACTGGCGTCCGTAAAGGTAAGTACGGAATTTGCTGATTGCCCAAATAATTGCCAAGCATTCCTTTTCCGTTACAGAATAGTTCGACTCTGCCTTTGTTAGGGTACGGCTGGCATATGCAACGACATACTCGTCATAGCCGTCTTTGCGTTGGGCGAGGATGGCACCAAGACCGACACCGCTAGCGTCCGTGTGAACTTCAGTAGGCGCATTGGGATCGAAGTGGCGCAGTACTGGAGGGGACGTAAGGAGCCGGCGGAGCGTAGTAAATGACTCGTCGCAATCGGGATTCCATGCCGAGAGGTCAGCGCTGCTGGCAAGTAGCTGAGTCAAGGGGGCGATAATAGAGGCGAAATTACGGATGAAACGCCGAAAATAAGAGCACAAGCCGATGAAGCTACGGAGCTCTTTAAGAGTGGTTGGCTTGGGAAACTCAGCAACGGCTCGCAGTTTGGCAGGGTCTGGTAGGATTCCCTCTTGTGAAACGACGTGGCCGAGAATCGTAAGCTGCCTGGCACCAAAATGGCATTTTTTCAAGTTTAATTGCAAACCAGCGGCCGTGAGACACTCAAGAACTTGCTCGAGGCGATCGAGATGAGATTCAAAATTGGGAGAGAAGACAACTATGTCGTCTAAGTAGCAAAGACAGGTACGCCACTTAAGTCCCCGGAGGATAGTGTCCATCATCCTCTCGAAAGTTGCAGGCGCATTACACAGGCCGAAGGGCATCACATTAAATTCGTATAACCCGTCAGGGGTCACAAAAGCCGTTTTTGGACGGTCCGCTTCAGCCATCGGCACTTGCCAGTATCCAGAGCGAAGATCCAGGGAAGAAAAAAATTCGGCACCTTGTAGACAATCTAGAGCATCGTCTATTCGTGGTAGAGGATAAACATCCTTACGTGTGATCTTGTTCAGTCGGCGGTAATCCACGCAAAATCTGATTGAGCCGTCCTTTTTCCGTACCAGGACGACCGGAGATGCCCACGGACTGTGTGACTGCTGGATCACGCCACGTTGCAGCATGTCATCGACTTGTTCACTGATGACGCTGCGCTCGGTGTGTGACACTCGGTAGGGACGCTGACGCAGTGGAGCATGGTGACCGGTGTCAATATGGTGAACAACCGCTGACGTGCGCCCCAAACAAGGTCGGCCCATGTCGAAAGAGGTCCGAAAACGGTCAAGGAGTTGAACGAGCTGATTGCGCTGAGCTTGCGGGAGCGCGTTATCGACGCTGCGCAACAAGACGTCGTGGTCGGGTGGGGCGGGAGCGGCGGCAGAAGTGACGGCATCGATAGGCAGTGGGGTCGTATCGCAAGGCGCATCAAACGGAAAGATGGCATCAAAAGTGTCGAGACGCCCAACAGATTCGCCACGTAATAGAGTTGAAGGGCAGGGAAACGGATTGCACGCGTAAACTGCACTGGAATCATCATCAAGTGTGACGACTGCGAACGGTAGGACAACGTCCCGGCGACGCGCACATTTCTCAGACGGTACAAAAAGTGCAGTTGAATTGGGGACAGCGTCACAGGTGACGGACACTAAGGCGACAGAGAAAGCAGGGATGACGACGTCAGCAGCGACAACCACTTTAGCAGACGGGCGACGGTCATCGACGGTTGCGGTACAGAACGGAGACAAGGCGAGTTGTGCACGAGCAGCAGTCGACAACTGCATGATGCGCGGAAAGGAAGTCCCAGCCCAGGATAACGGCATGCGATGCATGAGAAAGGACGACAAATTCGACGATGTAGAGCGCATCTTGAATTAAAACACGAGCGGTGCAGGTGGCCGAAGGCTTCACGTGCTGCGAGCTCGCTGTGCGTAGCGAAATATCAAAAAGCGGAGTCGTCACTTTGTTCAGTTTGCGGCAGAGAATCTCACTAATCACACAAACAGCTGCTCCTGTGTCGACAAGAGCGTTCGTCGCGACACCGTCTATAAACACTACAATCTCGTTAGGCGGCGAAAGAAGAGGCCTTGCAAATTTCGACGACGGCGCAGTTCTTGCCTCAGGAACTGCGGCTGTTAGTTTTCCTCCTGGGCATGGTTGGAACGGCGAACCATGGGGGAAAGGGAGCGGCGGCGGGGAGAAGGAGATCGGCGTGAACTGAAGGCGGGGCGACGTGAATACGAGTCCGTGGCGTCAGATGTAAGACGGTGCGTAGCTTGTTGAGGGACATGACTAAGGTTGGGAGCGCCATCGCGAAAATAGAGTCCGCGGCGGCGACAGAAGCGCGCAACATGTCCCGCAATACCGCAAGCGTAGCACACTGGCCGGTTGTCCGGAGTGCGCCAGGGGTTGAAAGGTGGTCTTGGATGCGAGATAGGTACGTAAACCGGCCGTACCGGACTTGGCGGCGTGTAGAAGTTGGTGGCTGGGCTGGATGGGACTGGCGTCGGCGGGGCATGAGATCGTGTAAGGGCCTCAGCGTAAGTTAACGGCGCCGTAACTTGCGGCGGTGAAGCGGGGGACGGTAGGGCTTCAGCAACTTGCGTCTGAATAACCCGGCGAAGCGACTGGTCCAGTGGGGGGAGAGGCTCAGTGACCGATGCCACAAGAGAGAGCTGACGTGCCACTTCCTCGCGTACGTATTGCTGAATTTGAGGCAGCAACGAGGTGTAATCAATACTAGCGGTGCTGGGAGCCAAATCTGAAACGTCAGCCGTTTGCATTCCAGGGCGACGTGTGGAGATGCGCTGTTTACGCAGCTCGTCAAAACTTTGGCAAAGTTCAATAACTTCAGTAACGCTTTGTGGGTTTTTGGCCACGAGCATATGAAAGGCGTCATCGTCGATGCCTTTCATTATGTGTTTGATTCTGTCAGGTTCCGACATGGACGCATTCGCCCGCCTACAGAGGCCGATGACATCCTCAATGTAGCTGGTGAAGGTCTCACCAATTTGTTGAGACCGTCCGCGGAGGCTGTGTTCAGCGCGAAGCTTGCGCACCGCTGGCCGGCCGAAAAACGAAACGAAGGTCTCTTTGAAAGCTGACCAGGTGGTAAAATCAGCTTCATGGTTCTTGAACCACAGGTGGGCCACGCCGGTAAAATAAAAGATGGCGTGAGTCAGCTTGTCGCGGTCATCCCACTTGTTGTTTGCACTAACACGTTCATACTCGGCCAGCCAGTCTTCCACGTCGTGATCGTCAGTGCCACTGAAGACTGGAGGATCACGCATACGAAGCACCCCAGAGCACACGACAGGTGTGGGAGCGGGAGAAGCTCGCGAGGGGCCGGCGTCCTCGGTCATCGTGAAGGCAGATGGTAGCGTACGGCTGCGGAGTTCCAGGACGCTGAAGGGGACTACCCAGCACTTCCACCAAATGCAACAAGAGTATTTTGCAGGTAGACTAGATGAAGCGGTTAAACAAGCTGGCTCGTTGAAAACCGACCTAGCGCGAACCACACGATCGTCAACGTCTTCTTCCACACACTCGCTGGCACAGAGCTGGTGCCGATGTGCTCCGGTACAATATATATATATATATATCGCCTGTGGTTGAGGAACAACGCAAACGCCCAAAAATACTACTGTTGAGCCTGTTTCACGATAATTACATGCAATCGATAATTAAAGATTTCTAAACGTCCTTACGTTCCTATCTGACGAACCCACTTGCTATCCTATGACTTACATCCAAACAGTAAATTATAGTGCATATATGTGAAAATTCCACTCATTCTAAAAACTACACGCTGTCAGGACTCAAGGTACTCGTGCCATGAGCTAGCCACCCGGCGGTTCCTCGTGATAGCGGGGCCGGCGCTGTGGCTCGTTCCAGAAGGAGCCAAAGACCTCGACGATCATCGGGCAGAGAGGAGGCGATGTGTAGTCGCAAAACAGTTTATTTTACTATATTTTACGTTTAGAAAAACTTGAGGCAAACATTAACATTTGATAATTAATAACGCTAGAAAAAATCCATTACAGTCAACTCTGACAATCCAGAGCGCTGGTAGTTGAGGGTACTCCCCCCACAGCACTGCGTTGCCGATTTTTGATCTCTTCTCAATACAAAGGTGGTGTCCTTTTAGGCCAACCACAAGATTGACAACAAGTCCAGTGGCTTCCCGATTGACTGATTCGAGTCACTCGTCCACACAACCTCGCAGTGGATGGCAGAGGGCGAGAGGAAATGGGCACGTGACCGCACACTCGCGCAGTGGCTTGTAGTGGGTGAGGAAGGCCAGGAGCGATGACCTAGCCGATGGTCTCTTGGAAGGGGGTGTTTATATGGGGGTTGACCACACTACCTCCAACAACGTCCTTCCAAGGTCGAACAACCCCACCACACCACTGAATATATAGAGCGACCAGACTGCCTATTTTCGCTGAATGGGGTGCATTCCTTAGCCAGGGAGGACACAATCGGTGTCATGGAAGGCTTAATTTGGCCATGAGGCGCTTATTCATCATTCGAGCCTTGACCCCTTGGTCACGTTCCCCTTCGAAAACTGATGAGTGGTCACGGATTGGTGGTCGGAAAGCTCATTACCGACCGGAGGCTGGTCATGACCTTTCTGTGAATATAGCCAATTCGCAACAACGCTCAAACCAATATTCACGTGACGAGGTTGGCTTTGCTTAGAAGGGTGCTATTCCTGACGCGCACTATATCAAATAGCGCACTATTTTCTACGAGTTAACAATAGCCATGATGTTTTCCAAAGCATGCATTTGAGAATATCTCGCATTGTTGCCCTGACTATTTCCTGCATGCAAAATAGCACGTTATAAGTGGCATGAAATATAGCACGCGATATTATTTACCGCCTCATGAAAATTTCGGCCTCCTGCTGCATTATTGAACATCCCGTTGAAGCCTTTGGAGAAAAGTGCGCATACATCACGGGAACATCACATTTTCCTTGCAGACGGGCAGGCTATAGCTCTTAGGGAAAGTGAGACGCCTAAAAGGAGGAGACGTGTTATTTACATTATTATTTCCCTCGAAGCTTACCCGTAAACAACGCTAACTATATGCTACACCCAATGCTGAACACTCGCATTCTTCATCTCAAGGAGGTCAGTTCAAGAAACTCATGCGGAGGTCCTATAAAATAGAAGTCCAATAATAAGAGCTTCGCATTTCTATTAGTTATGCAAAAAAAATGCGTTTTTCTAGCTTTGTCGTGACTGTCACGCGGAACTAGTACAATTTGTGCCTTGACATTTTGCGTCGGCGACAGTTGTGAGAGATTTACGTGAGCGCTATTTTCGCACCTTGCTATGACACATGAATAATGTCCGACGAAAGTGAGTTGCAATTTTATCTTCCTTTCTTCATTCGTGGACGAGACTAATAAATTGGAAGCGAGCTTGGGAGTGGTGCAGACCAACCAGAACGAAGCTGAAGGACTTAAGGTGATTTGTATTGAAGCAACATCGCCAAGGTAACGAAGCAAAACTTGGCAATATTACTTTACACCCCATTTTATGCATGCACGAGCAGCTCACGCAGGCGCACTTGAAAAGACTACACAAACGCGCATAGTGTAGGCTAATAAAATTGGTTGTTTTGTTCAGTTTTGTTTTAAATGAGTTGTCGTGGACATACTGAGGCAAACAGCTCCTCGGCTACTTCAACGTTCTGTCATAGAGCAAGAAAACAAATGTATATTTGTTGCACAAGAGTAACAATGAAAATAATAAAGATAACAATTCCTTTTGCCTTAGCTTCGCCTAACGTAGATACTTGGCCTGACTCAGTAGCGCCTAGTCTAAACTCCAGCTTAACTAAATGTACCTGTGTAATGTAGTTAGCACATTCGACATAATTTTGGAGTCGTAGCTAATGAGCACGCGATAAATGAGTGTAGAGCCTGGAAACAAGAAACCGCACATTCACAACAGCCCCTTTCGCTCGTCCCATCGTAAAACAATAAAGGCTAAATAACATTGAGTCCTCAGACGGTTATTCGCTTTTCATTTTCATCCCATATATTATTTTCGTAGGCACCTGTAATCTAAAAGAATCGCCGCCCCTTCCACTCCATGAAGATGGTCCAACAACCAAGCTGTGTTAGTTGTAACGCCATGCAAGTCAAACTTCCGAAGCAGTCTGTATTTTACGTCTTTTGGTTCAACATTCTTTCACCTCATTTTAGCTTTTGAGTGCTTCACATGGTGACCGTGCTTTAAATAAAGGGTAAGGCCTGCCGCGTCAGGCCGGCTGAAATACGAGCGAGCGTCCGTGCCGTAGTTGCATTCGCGGCCACTTGGCTGACCTGAACGGCGCTACTTGCAAGGGATGGGGCGCGTTGGCGTCGACGGGCGGCGGCGTCGATGGGGAACGGCGATCCCAGCGCGTTCCTCAAGCTTTTTACACTACGTCCCCAGACCAGGGTTCCTTCCCCAAAGCTCCGTATATACATCCCAGGATAACGCGAACTCCTCTCACACCCCACTCCACCGTTGACCTACTTTTTTTTTCTACACCGCCATTCGTTGGCGCGCCTCCCGCTCTCCACCTCCAGCGCGAGCTATTGACTTACGTCAACCCCCCTACCCGTTCTCCTTTTCATCTAATTATTAATTCAGCCAAGGCATAGACCATATAGTTTTAATTGCTTCATTGAAAGTAGTATATTTCTTGTTGTAGATGTTCTGCGTGTGTTTTTTTGGTGTTTTTTGTAAACGGAAGTAGCGCAGCTATCAGATGTTAGTGTTTCACTTTGGCCACCTAAAGAAACATAACCAAATTTTTAAACAAAGCAAAATGGATGTGGGTACACAGAAATATAACAATACGAATGAAATTGGCAATTTCTTGGTTGGGACTAAAGCACGAATTACATACCAGAAGCAAACACTGGACTAAATTCAAGGCGCTTGTTAATTCCAATACACCGAATGGTCAGAATCACGGTAAGCACTGACCATTTTTACGTTTTGAATTTGAAACGAACAAAACAACTTTACTTGGCCTGTTGCGTTAAAAAAAGACAATGCGGAGCTTTTTGTCAAAAAAGGATAACATCCGCAGTTGCATACAGAAATGGGTGAAAAATAATAAAAAAAGCTCAACGTACTAGGGCGAAAGGAAGGCCGTATGCAGTATAGGCCTTCCCCGCTGTAATCGCGAAGATTCTGTTGGTCAGTGTACTTCTGCTAAGCCACGGCAAATGTAATAGGCTCAGCTTCCCGGGGAACCCGATGGCACCGTCAAAAAGCGCGCATATTGTGGCTGTACCATGTACATAATAGTAGCTCAGTTCAGTCATCTCGCACTTCTTTCTTTTCTCTTCCACTTAGCATTATTAAACATTTTCGCGGTCCCAAAAAGGCAAGGCTAATTTGGACGCGATTTATATGCCAGCACTGCCCTTTTCCTCCGGCTTCCGCATATCTAAAACAGTAAAAGCACCTGAACCTCGGCACTGCGCGGCATATCGTTGTAGGTTACATACTTGATCTCTTTTTAATTCCAATAAGCACATAGTATGTACATAATAATACGCAGGTATTACTCCCGAAATAAGAAATTTGACTTCTGTCATTAATCAAATATTAGTGAGAAAAAACTATACAGATATAGCGCAAATGACATTAATTTGCCATAAATCATTGAATGCACACCAATTACTGGGAAACACAAACAACAGGGTCAACAATGAAACTATTTTTTTCTTTTTTTTTTCCTAATTCATGTGCGGAAACTGAACTGAGGAGTGGAATGGAAAGTTCGCAATACGAAGTTTGGACTGCAGTCCTGAATTTCAAGTTGCATGCATAAGCACAGGAAATATAATCGATATCGATAAATAACTGACGTATAAACGTTAGCTCACCGGAGTACGTGTAGGAATCCACTAAAATACTTTGAAGAGAACAGTAATGAGCCTTATTATTAGGGTATCACATAATTGTGCTAAGTGAATAACACATAATTTTGCGATATGCATAATAATACTTATAATGAGCATCAAGGCAACAAATTAAACAGGTCAAGAGATTCCGATGACAACGAGAAAGAATAGATTTCCTTTGGCCATTCGCACCCTTGCAGAAAGTAACGATAATACTGCACATTACGTGATCTGTAACAGCATTTCGATCGCAATAGAAGAC
Source organism: Dermacentor silvarum (assembly GCF_013339745.2). Lineage (NCBI taxonomy): Eukaryota > Metazoa > Arthropoda > Arachnida > Ixodida > Ixodidae > Dermacentor > Dermacentor silvarum. The sequence continues at coordinate 34,745,431 of NC_051164.1, forward strand.
TAGTGTTGCCACAAAGCCCACAGCAGCAATACCCTTTCTAAATATGAAGTCATGTGGAAACTACGGGTGCCTATACTAATCAGGAGAGCAAACACCTCGAAATGTGCGCGTCCGCGCTTTGTCCTCCGGCAATTGGTTGTTCCCGCAAGCATCTGCGTCCCCGGGTATTGCAGCCTTAGCCCTGATGCTTGAATCTACTGCTACTAATTATATTTAATTATAATTAGGTAAAATATACGCTACCAATACACGTCTCTAAACACTGCAGTCTTAGAAATAATTACGAGTTCAGTTCCAAGGTCCGTGCCACCCGTATGGAGTAAGAAGCAGACTGCTGGAAATTCGGGCCCTTATTCAGAAAACACTCTTACGTAAAATTGTTCGTGCGAACGAATCGCAGGCAAACCTCCTGCTAGATATATGATTAACAAAGGCTGCCAGCCAATGGCGAAGAGTTGATAGGAAAGGAAATGAGGGCAGCTTGCATTAGTGGTGCAAGGCTGAAGAAGCAGCTTAGCTGGGGGTCAACCAAGGTTTACGAAATTTTCATAAGTTTTTGCTTATTACTATGTTATGCCAAGGTTTTACCGAGTTTAGCATTCGTTCTTCGCTGCCGCTTTGACGAAGATTCACCAGCACGGTAATCCGGGTTTGATCGCAGCCATTGCATTAGTTCACGAGCAGCGGTGCTACGGGCTTCCCATCGAGCATCTTCTTCCACAGGGGTTACGTATTTCTTCAGCCGACCCATGTTTTTGCGGGCGTAAACGATGTGCTCGGCGCAGACACTAGGCAATGTGCCGCCGTCGCGGCGTCACAGATCTTGAAGGCGCGTACACACTAGCGGCAAAACGCAGCTGCGGCAGGGCGACCGCACCAACCGGCGGCGCGCCGCTACGGCAGTCACGTCACAGCATGGACTCCTCCCCACTTAAGGAACTATCCGTCTGCTCACGCGTCCAGACAATGGTGGGAAACGAGTTTCCGGCTGACACCGGACGCGATTACGAAACGAGTGGTCGGTCGGGTCTGCATGAAACCAGTTTCCCGCGCGAACGTCACAGAAGCGGTCGCTCTCATTTGTCTCCTTCACCCACGGCATGCGGCAAGCCGCAAAAACTCGGTCCAGGAGCGATCCCTCCCGCGGCAAGAAAAACTTGCTTCGAGGCTGCTTGCGCGGCGCTCCGCGCCGCGCGCGTTTTGCCTAGAGTTACTATATACGGCTCCAGACGGAAACCAGAGTTGGGCCTCTGTTTTCCACGTGCCGCTCCGTTGCCATTTGCCAAGCGCGGTCACGTGGAACTCCGAATTGCTGCAGAGAAGCCGACCTACCGCGACGCCGTTCCTCCTTCTGGAGTCGTGAATTCCAGCGCCATCGCCATCTGCGCGGCGCGTTTAATTTGGTCTGGCAGACGCGGCAGCTTTCGTGCGAGTGCATTAATTCTCTGGGCGAATAGCGTAACGTCTTCCTGTTCTGGGCCCGTCACTTGCGTTATCGGCATAACAGATTGCAGTGCACTCTACTGCAGGAATCTCAGTGAGTGTGGAAAGTCTTTTTTTTTTCTTTTTTTTTTTTTTTTTTTTTACGTACCGTGCGCCCGGTCAGCCATCCGTCACCGACTGCAGTGTCTTTACGAATGGGACGCGGCAAGCCTACTCCCAGAAATACAAGAATTTGCAAAGTGAGCTTACGCTAGAAGAATGGCGACTTTATTTCTGCTTATGGGAGTATGCCATCTGGTTCCATATTTTAAAGATTCTGGTAAGACGCGTAAAATAACGCAAGCGCCGATGTGTGACCTACTAGCGTGCATTGCGCGCCTACGACTTCACTGTTTAAAAAAAAGGTTCACAGCAGCTCGGCATTACATTGCGGTGTTTGCGGTGAAATGCTGCAGTCGAACCATGACCATCGAAACAAGCGCGAAGGAGACCAAAAAAGCGCGCGCGAGACCTTACGCGAGCAGACGACAGAGCGACACCAGTGGTCCGGTTGACACCACATACAGTACGCATCGAGCGGTTGGGTGGGTGTGCATAACACCAGTTTTCCGCGCGCACGTCAGTGAAGCAGGTACTCTCATTGGTCTCCACTGTTCGCGGGTCGCTTCTTTCAACACCGGCTCCGCGTTAGCTGTTGCGCAGCCCCTGCGCGAACGAGAGGTGGCTTCACTGCACAAATGCAGATTGCAAGATGGCAGACCTATACCCAACTTTGCTCCCGTAGGGAGCATATAGAGTAACTCTAGTTTGCCGCTAGTGTGCACGTGCTTTATACGAGCGCCGCGGACGTCATGGCTTTATTTTTTTCTCCGCCTACACAGCTGTGGAAGCTTGGCGATGTGCGGAGATTGGCGGTGCAGCGTGGCGCGGCATGACGCATACACGGCAGGTGGTTGCTAGGCGACGCATAGTGACGTCAGAGATAGGCGCAGCGCTGCTCGGCTGGGAGAAGCAATGCGGAAGTCGGAGTGGTGACGTCACGAGGCCTGTGCGAAGCTCCGCGAAGCCATCCGCGGCTGTGCCAAGTGGTTGCTGTGTCAAGTTAGGTTTGCACCAAGAACACACATGAAAGTTCTTTAAACAGCCCCTCTTAGAACATCTCAAGCGGCCAAACGTGATGTATGAGTTTGCAGTTAACGGGAAGCAATGTTTATGGTGATCGCCGTAGATACCTAGTTACAAATCAGCAGTATACTTCAGAGCGCTTCAATCACATAAATTTTGTTCTCTTCAGATATCTCAACCGATGCACTCTACAAATTGTTAAATAATTTTTTCTCAGTAAGCTACAGATTTTTAACTCATTGCTTCAGGGTTCTAATTGTGTGATTTGTAACACTTGTTTGTGAAATTTATATTCCCAATTGAAAATATGTGCAAAACACATACCTTTACCTCTTACCTTTAAATACAACAAACCGTATGTAATTTGGTGCAGTTGAAGCTTTGCCAAACTATTTCTGTGTTCCCTTGTATTTAGATATAAACTCCTGAGGTAAATCTCCCTGTTATAAACGCAATCTATTCGCAAGATCTATGACGCTGCAGTTTGCAGTGCAGCACTCTTGGCCCCCGAAAGGCACTGCCGCTTCAGTAAAGGCACTACGATAAGAGATAGCACATTTCTTTGCTCTCGAAAGAATGTCGTTGATGAGAATGTGCCGTTTGAAATTATTCACAACGGGCTGAAGCAGACTACAAGTTTCTTTGTCGCTCCGTAAGGGCAGACGGTGCTGCGAGAAGGTGTATGCATATAAGCGATCATTATATTACCCGCTAATCACGGTGCGTGGCAGTAGCACGCAGAGCGAGCTTTTTGTGCTCTATATTGACACGTATACATGTTTATCTTTCACCGGTGGCCGCTTTCCACCGGCTAACAAATGTTAAACGTTATCGCGCGGCGCAGGACGCGCCTGTATCGGAAGTTTCTAGAACGTTATCGATGCTTTATTCCGCTGCCTGTTTTCACCGACGCTTATGTTATCTGATTGTATGACCGACGCGAATTGCCTAGAACTTTCTAGAAGATCCGCGGGCATCAGGGATTAATCTGGAACCTTCGATGACTCAGGTATAATAGCCGACGCGTTTCACCACGGATCCGATTTTCGACGACCGCCGACTGTGTTCGCCCTTTCGTTGTGCTTCGAGTGTAGCTTGCTTTTGTGGGCACAGGTTCACCCAATAAAGAATTAGTTTCGTCATACACAGTTTTACGACTGTTTACTTCAGCGTCACTACTATGTGACATCTGGTGGAGGTGCTCGTGCGTTCATGCAGCGAACGCCCCCGCAAAGCCGCGATCCAAGCCCGAAACCGAAAGACAACGCAAACGTCGCCAAGGACCAGCGAGCTAGCCGTAGGCAGCAAGGACTTCCGCCGGAGTACGGACTTCTTCCCAAGAAGACCACAGCGATCAAGGCCAAGTTAACGACTCCAATGGCAGCCCCAGCGTCCCCCATCCTGCTGCAACAGCCTCGAGAGCCACCCATCTTCCGTGGATCATCGGCTGAAGACCCTGAAACCTGGCTGGAGACATGAGAGCGGACCGCGACGTTCAACAAATGGAGCGACGACGACAAGCTGCGCCATGTCTATTTTTCGTTGGATGACGCTGCTCGGACCTGGTTCGAGAACAGAGAGACCACTCTGGTGACGTGGGATCTTTTTCGTGAGAACTTCGTGAGGACCTTCACGAGCGTCGTACGAAAGGAAAGGGCAGAGGTTTTCTTAGAAACCAGAGTGCAATTGCCGAACGAGAGCATCGCGATCTTCACGGAGATGTCTCGCCTCCTCCGCCACGCCGACCCCGACATGTCTGAAGAAAAGAAAGTTCGGTTCTTGATGCGGGGTGTCAAAGAGCAACTATTCACCGGATTGATGCGAAACACGCCCAAGACTGTCGCCGAATTTTCTTCCGAGGCCACAACGATCGAGAAGAGGCTTGAAATGCGCGCCAGGCAATACAACCGCCGTGCCCTGACCAACTACGCCGATGCTCAAGCGCTAGGTGCCGATGACCTGCGCGAGACCATCAGAGCAGTCGTTCGCGAGGAGCTGCAGAAGCTCTTTCCCAGGTCGCAGCCTCAAGTGGCATCTATCGCCGACGTTGTCAGAGAAGTTCAGCGCTCACTTGGAGTTCCTGATGTGCAGCTGCAATCGCCGCAACCCCAGCCGGAAGCGCTGACTTCCCAGGCAATCATGACCTCAATGACGTCAATCAGAACCTTCCCAGGCATAAGAAAGAACAACTAAAAGCTCTGCTCCTGCAATACAAGGACTGCTTCTCGCCGTCGTCAAAAGTTCGACAAACCCCTGTCGCCAAGCACCGCATCATAACCGACGAAAATGTCCGCCCACTCCGTCAGAGCTCGTACCGAGTTTTGGCGCGCGAACGCGAGGCCATAAGGCGACAAGGCGACGAAATGCTACACAACGACATCATCCAGCCGTCCAAGAGTCCGTGGGTGTCCCCCGTGGTGTTAGTGAAGAAGAAGGATGTAACCCTACGTTTCTGCGTCGATTATCGTCGCCTCAACAAGATCACGAAGAAGGACGTATACCCCCTCCCACGGATTGACGACGCCTTGGATCGACTCTACAACGCAAAGTATTTTTCGTCGATGGACCTCAAAACCGGCTGGCAAATCGAAGTCGACGAGAGGGACCGGGAGACGACTGCCTTTAAAACACCAGACGGACTGTTCGAGTTCAAGGTCATGCCGTGTGGTCTTTGCTCGTCACCTGCGACTTTCCAACGCGTCATGGATACAGTACTGGCAGGCTTGAAGTGGCAGACTTGCCTCGTCTATCTGGACGACGTCGTCGTGTTTGCCTCAAGCTTCGAAGAACACCCGCGGCGCCTTGAAACAGTTCTTCAAGCAATCAAAACCTCCGGACTCACGTTAAAGCCAGAAAAGTGCCGCTTCGCATATGAGCAGCTCTTGTTTTTGGGCCACGTCATCAACAAGTCAGGAGTGCGCCCCAACCCTCAGAAAACTGCGGCCATCTCCAACCTTCCTCCGCCCGCCGACAAGAAGGCAGTGCGTAGATTTCTTGGACTGTGCGCCTATTACAGGCGCTTCGTCAAGAATTTTTCACGTATCGCCGAGCCACTGACGTATCTCACGAAGGCCGACGTCGAGTTCAAGTGGGAAACGCCGCAAGTCGAAGCATTTGAACAACTGAAGCGACGCCTGCAATCGCCGCCAATACTTGCGCATTTCGACGAAAACGCCGATACTGAAGTCCACACAGACGCAAGCAGCGTAGGACTCGGCGCCGTGCTTGTGCAGAGGACTGACGGACTAGAAAGGGTTGTAAGTTACGCTAGTCGGTCGCTATCGAAGGCGGAAGCAAATTATTCCACAACAGAAAAGGAGTGCCTCGCCATCATCTGGGCCACATCAAAGTTTCGCCCCTACCTCTATGGCAGGCCCTTTAAAGTTGTGAGCGACCACCACGCCTTGTGTTGGCTAGCTAACTTGAAGGATCCTTCAGGTCGCCTCGCACGAGGGAGTCTGAGACTTAAAGCATTCGACATCACCGTCGTTTACAAGTCCAGGCGAAAGCACTCTGACGCCGACTGCTTGTCTCGCGCCCCCGTCGAACCGCCGCCACAGGACGACCAGGATGACGACACTTTCTTGAGACCCATCAGTGCCGACGAATTAGCCGAACAGCCACCCGACCCGAAACTAAGGAGCCTTGTAGACTACCTGGAAGGCAAGACCGTCATTGTGCCCAAGGTGTTCAGGCGAGGATTGGCGTCGTTTTTCTTGCAAAACGACATTCTCCTAAAGAAGAACTTTTCGCCTCTCCGAACCAATTACCTCCTCGTGGCACCCTCAGCATTGCGTCCAGAGGTTCTGCAAGCTCTCCATGACGACCCAACGGCTGGACATCTCGGTTTTTCACGCACTCTCGCGAGGATACAAGAAAAATACTACTGGCCTCGCCTCTCTGCCGACGTCGCCCATTACGTAAGCACATGCCTAGACTGTCAGCGACGCAAAACACCGCCGACAAGGCCAGCCGGACTTCTACGGCCGATCGAGCCACGTCGCCGACCGTTCCAGCAGATCGGGATGGACTTACTGGGTCCTTTTCCGACGTCGACGTCCGGGAATAAATAGATCGTCGTAGCTGCGGACTACCTCACCCGCTACGCCGAAACAAAAGCCATGCCCAAAGGCAGCGCTGCCGAGGTAGCCCGATTCTTCGTTGAGAACATCCTCCTGCGTCACGGTGCCCCAGAAGTCCTCATCACCGACAGAGGTACGGCCTTCACGGCTGAACTAACTCAAGCCATCGCCGGACCACCGCCTACCACCCGGAGACGAATGGCCTCACCGAGCGCCTAAATAAGACCATCGCCGACATGCTAGCAATGTATGTCGACGTCGAAGACAAGATGTGGGATGCAATCCTTCCGTACGTGACCTTCGCATACAACACGGCCTTGCACGAAACGACGCACATGGCATCGTTAAACGGCAACGACGCTTGACGCCATGCTACCGGATGTCTCCGACGATGAAAATCTCGACGTTGCCACCTATTCGCAGCGTGCCGAAGAAAGTCGACAACTCGCCCGCCTGCGCATCAAGAACCAGCAGAGAACCAACAGCCGACACTACAATCTTCGACGACGCTACGTCGAGTACCAGCCCGGAGACCGTGTTTGGGTCTGGACTCCGATACGTCGACGAGGACTTAGCGAGAAACTCTTAATTACGTCACTATTTCGGACCATATAAGATCATCCGAAGTATTCTCGCACTGGACTATGAGGTCGTGCCAGACGGTATTTCGCAATCACCGCTAAAGCCCCTATATATAGGGGCTTTAATCACAGCGGCGCCGCGCACGACCTGAAGTCATCCACGTGGTGCGTCTTAAGCCTTTCTACGCCCGCTGACGAACTTAGGTCCTTTGTTGCTTTGTTATTTTTGTCCGTTTCTGTACGCGTGGCTTTGTTTTCGCTTTCGTGTTTGTAGCATCAGGACGATGCTTTTTAAGGGGAGGGTATTGACACGTATACATGTTTATCGTTCACCGGTGGCCGCTTTCCACCGGCTAACAAATGTTAAACGTTATCGCTCGGGGCAGGACGCGCCTGCGCGCCTGTATCGGAAGTTTCTCGAACGTTATCGATGCTTCATTCCGCTGCCTGTTTTCACTGACGCTTATGTTATCTGATCGTATGACCGACGCGAATTGCCTAGAACTTTCTGGACGATCCGCGGGCATCAGGGATTAATCTGGAACCTTCGATGACTCAGGTATAATAGCCGACGCGTTTCACCACGGATCCGATTTTCGACGACCGCCGACTGTGTTCGCCCTTTCGTTGTGCTTCGAGTGTAGCTTGCTTTTGTGGGCACAGGTTCACCCAATAAAGAATTAGTTTCGTCATACACAGTTTTACGACTGTTTACTTCAGCGTCACTACTACGTGACAATATATAGGATAGTGGAAATGCGCTAACTTATGCCAGCACTTCTGCAGCTGCCGTCTTTAATGTAGCGAGATTATACGCGATGATGGGTGGATTTCTACATCGTAAATTTCTTCTCGGTCGAGCTGTGCTGTGTTCATGTGTCCTTTCTTGTCTAATGTTCCTGCATTTTTTTATTATGGATAAGAATAACTTCAGAAGGCACATTACTGGCGCGTGTATAAGGCCACTTTTGTGAGATACTCTCGTAACAGCGCCCTGTGTATAAATCTCATTATGAAGATAAAGTTAATTCTTTTCATTGCCTGTCTGCTTGATTTCGTTCTGGCTTTAAAAAATGTTTTGGTGACCGTTTGAGGTAACCGTATGAGGACAACACATAAGGTTATAGTGACACTGTTTGTATGCGTCCATTCTATTTCCTTTAGCCTTATTCATCGGTTTAAGGAAAATATCATTTAAGGGGCACCAAAGAGAATCACTAAAAGATTTTAGATAGATAAAGTATTCTTTCAAAACGATGTTTCTGTTTTATTTCGTCCTGGGAATAGAATTACGAAACTGAAAAACTTAACCAGAACGTTAGTTTTATTTTTCATTTTATGGCCAACCTTCAGTGTTCTGCACGTCATTCTAACTTCACGTCTTTCTAAGTGTTTTCTCGTATTTACGCTGTTCTGGCGCAATAGAAATTGTCGGTACTTGCTAAGTGCCGTCTAGGACTCTTCCTAAAATACGATGTAGTCCGTCGTGTGGCCCAAAAACATTAGGTGTCCTGGAACAGACGCCATCTAAATTCATAACTTCACGGCGAGATGGTTCATGAAGTTCAATGTGGCATCGCCACCTGTACCTCTTTCTTACCTATTTTCTGCATTACTAAAGCCGGGCTTCGCAGTAAGAATGCTTCTTGCTTTTTTTTTTTTTTTTTTTGGGGGGGGGGCGTTGCGGCTATCTTAAAAGGTTGATTAACTAGCGCAGCCCGGTTTAGTTTCCTGTTTAGCATTCAGTTAAGTTATTGTTCTCAGAAAGACGCATTGAAAGTCACCCGATCTGCTGCTACCCGCCGTGTTGACAAAGTGGCTTTGACGTTTCGCTGCCAGAGGGCGCGGGATCAACCGTAGCAGCGGTGGCCGCATTTCGTCGGAGAAGAAGTGAAAAGCGCCGCCCGCGTTTTAACAAAAGCCGCTTTACTCTGCCTATTATTTATAAAACGATCACATTCTTTTGCAAAGAAGTGGCATCCTAAAGTGCGGTATATCTGGCTGTGTTGTCAAGGCGTGCTACATATCATCCTCGAGGAGCCTGAACCACATATAGCATGTATTTGAAGAGAGGGAAAGTAACTTCAGTCATTTTTTCGCGAAGTGCAAGCTAGCACTGAAAAGGACAAGTCATTGTACATATCCGTGTAATTTGAAAAGGCTAATTTGAGGCTTAGAACATCGATGGCCGAACGCCATCATTTCATAAACCAATAAGAAAGAACTAATCTTCTACAGTGCTTAGTGATACCTGTTACACGAACATAAAAGCATCGAAAGAGTAGAGAAATAGGGCGCAGGTAAAACTGAAGCCATTGCAAAATCAAACCCCACCCCTCGTCACTTCATTTGTGCTGCCGAAGTAGAGAGAGAGAAAGCTCTTTATTTAAAATGCAGAGTGTTTAGCCAGCGTATTTTCGCCTGCATGCTACCTTGCAGGGAATGGGACGAAGGCGAAGAAAGGCCCTAGAAGAGGCCGAAGTCGACATGCACAACTTGCTGTATTTCAAGTAAACAACTCGGCAGCCGTAGCGGGATCGAACTCCGCGACTTTGTCTGGTCACAATCCCGTCCGCATTTAATCTTTCCAGCACTTAGACTTGCGCTAATGCGATCATACGTTAACTGCCGATTCATTAGGATCTGTGAGTAGGTGTGGATTGTCTAGAAAAATGTAACATTAACAAAAGGGCATTTTGTCCCTGCCCATCAGCCCTACCAGCCGACTTTTTTCTGTGTAAGGGGTGGAGTATATTCAAGTATTGCATCACTTCTAAACAATTCTTTATACCTAGTTCTTAAGTGCACATGAAAATGTAGAAACTGTTTTCCGATGCCGTCGCAGGCACAATAATGGAAAACGCCAGGCGTCCTTCTTACGCAGCGCAGTTACGCAGCACTTCCAGAGGGAGTTGAAAATGAAGGAGATTTGGGAGAGATCAGCATTCGAGCATTCTCCAAACCGCATCGGCAGTCACATTCCCATTAACACTTCCATCTCGCTCGCGTTCAACTTAGTGAACTCGTTCCACAAGTCCAGTCTGATGCACATGCAAGAACCCTCCTCCCATGCATAAGATGTTGTGTGGAAGCCAATTATGAGATTACCACCCCACTGTGTGAAGCAACTACAAATCGTTAAGCAACTGATCTTCAAGAGCTCGGGAGAAAGGCGAAAACCCACGAACATGCCGTCGAATGATTCTGACGAAATCGATGAAAAGGAACTTAAAAGTGAGAGACGTAAAAGAAACGAAAACTTGATCTCTTCAGTTCTCTTCATAAGGTACTTGTGAAATCTCGTTATCTCATAATCTACCCTGATCTGCGAAGTAGGATGAGGACGAGCGAGCTAGGAAAGGTGAGAGGTTAATTAGACCGAGAGTCCGGTTTTAGACCCTACGCACGCGGAATGGGGTTAAAAGATTAAAGGGAGGATCCACTACGGAGTTGACATGTCGCTTAAGATGATCTATAAAACATTGCTAAAATTTGAAAATAATTGGGGTCACAACTTATATGCGGACTTCAAGGAACTGTACCAAGCTATAGTTTTCATGTTCATATTATTTCCTTTCTCATCAAAGATAAACACTATGGAACAACGTAGGCCGTTACACAAAGGTTCCTCCGTCAGCACTTATTTTGCAATGTAGATAATTGAGTAAATTAAATATTGTTGCAAAGCACTCGCGGACTCTATCGAAAAACATCGAAAGTTGGTGATCAGTGAATTTTATAGCTCGTATTCAGTATTACAGAGCAACTAAATATCTATGTATTCTACGGTCAGTTGGTTGCCATTCTTTCCTAAAAAACGTCAGTTTTGGACGAAAGGCGAAGCATTGATTGCGATAGCAAAGTTTTAGGCTACTACGCAAAGTAAATTTTGCAGTTTTACCGACCATATAAATCCCGCTAAACATTAGCTTACGAAGTAAAGTAGCAAGCACGGTGCCACGCACGCACAGGCAGTCATGAACAGATCTAACTCCACCGCCGAGAACACTTGCTGTTTGAACGCTAGTCTGATGAAGAGCGCCGGCAGTGGTCGTCGCCTCCTAAACTTGAAATTACTCGACCTCTGGCACTAGGTGCGCTGAAATACAGCACACGTGAATCCACGCAGCATCTCTGATCACCCTGTCCTTGCAGCCACTGCAGATTACCTCCAAGATAGGGCACGCGGGCCGCGTATACATTCAGCGACGATGCGCAGCCAAGGTCCGGCTAGAAAAGGAGACGTGTCTTTGGTGTCAGGGCTCTGACGACTCACACCTGGACATATGTCGAAACGTACGGTTCGGTCACATCGTCCTCCTCAACCGCTGTCTTTATTTATACCAGCTAATCATCTTAAAGGTACGGACTGCAACACAAGACCACGCCAACTGAAGCTGAGCTTCAGCTGATTAAAGAAGCCACAGGGGACATTTTTCATGACCTCCCTAAGGTCTCGACCATATGGCACTGGTGCGCTAAAAGTATTTCAATGTGTGGTGAGGAAGAATAGTACATTCTGACCCTAAATATAGCGAAACTCGACATTGTTGGTGCAAGAACACGACACTGTAAACCAACTGCAGACCAGTGTAACGTCTGCTGATTATACATTGGATTGTCTAACACATTGTGGCTGGAGGAACGAACAATCTAATATTGTATACCAGCATATCCCTGGACACAGCAGACTGCAGGCGAATGATCTTGAAAATCGTCATCAAAAATATTGTTCACCTACTGTATCTTGCTTAGTTTCTTAAGAAAGTATTTCACATATCAATTGGTGTGTTCTGGTGAATGATAACGAATAAACATGGGAACAATGAAATTCAAGGTTACATCTTTCGTATCTTGCTACTTAAAGGGTCAAGGCTCAAGGCTCTTCAGGCTGAAAAGCAAGCCGTAATAGCTCATGTTCTTCATGCACATTAGACCTGTATTTTTTTGTGTAGAGAATAAAACGCGAGGTAATGTCTGGTCTATAGATGCAAGTTACAACTATCCATAGCCGCGTGTAGCATTAGTAGCTATTAAACACGATAGCTACTGTCGATAGCTACTACATTGGGCATGGCGTCGCGTTGCTCAGTGGCAAGGTCTCGGCTTCGATCCCGGCCGCGACGGTCGCATTCCGAGGGGGGCAAATTACGAAGACGCTCGAGTACCACGCAGGCGGTGCATGTTAAGGAATCCCAGGTTGTCAAAATTCAAGCGGCCACTGAGATGGTAGAGCGACTGCCCCGGGAAGGCGTTGGTCCCCAGACAAGGACACTTTTTTCCACAACTGGAAACATTTGCTATCTAGAAACCCGCGTTGGTTTCCATTGTAACTTCGTGCTGGAGTCTTGTGATGGTAATATTTCTCCTTCTTAATTATAATTTAGCGAGTTGCACTTGTAATGAGGGACCTGCAGTACTTCAGTATCTATTTCTTTTCTCTAGAGGTTAAAGAAATCTTATGTCATTCGCCGGAGTTCTCGGAAAAAAAAGGAATTATGCTGATAGTTTTAAACCTTAGTTCCAAAATACCGAAGAAATTAAGGAAATGCTGGAAGGATATTCTCTTCCAGCTAGGCACACTGTTCTTTGCAGAACGCTAAAATTCCATTTTCATATTCTCCCAGCTCCGTCGTTTTAGAAAATTGAAGATTATCTTCGAGAAAATGATGGCGTTGGCTTGCGTAATTGGTAAAGGTTTGCGGCTACGAGATTTCGCGTGTTATAGAATTGTTCTCATTGGGGACAGCAGGTGGCGTTTCGGAATAGGTAGATTAGTCTTGAGAACGCGGTCAGCAACACTATTTGTTCGAATGTGGTAAGGCTGTGCCACCAGGGTATAGCTTAACGGTCTGATATGCGAAGGTAATTTATGTGCTCATTTCGTTGTTCGAAGCTCCGGTGATTCGAAGGCCATCGTGCAACGGTGAGTTAAGAGAAAAATTTGTTTAAAGAAAGGCAGAGTGGAAGACCCGAGCTGTAGTTTGCTCTTGCCTGATACTCTGCACAGAGGAAGACTGGTAGAGAGGAAAGGAAATGATGAGTGATGATGATTAAGAGAAGAAAGGGCGTATCTACAAGATTACTACGTTGTTTCATCTCTAACGCCATGCGTCCAGCACAGTGGGTCGTAAAAATTCTAGACGTGCTCCTACTATGCCAGTGTAGCAATTGGTTTTAGGCCAGTGACCAAAAACGGTGTCCTCCTCAGATACGATCGTGCTATCAACGTATGCAATTCAAGAAACGAGCTTTGGCCGTTCACACGTGTACGTGGGGACGAACGAAATAGGCGTGTGCACGTGTTTCTGGCACCTGACAGTGTTGACATTTTGGGCCATTTTGTAAGCGGTGAGTTACGTTGAACGGTAGGTGTATTTAAAGGCATCAGGACTTCAACTAAATTGGAATGCCTCAAAACATGTTTACAGAATGTTATTCTTCCTGTGGCTGTTGTCTTATTTTGCTTTTTCTTCAACACTAAAGAAACACTTAACAAATGAATAGGACCTACCCCTAATTAAAGGGGTGTAGGATGGCCGTTTGTAGATGGCTTAGTAAATACGAGGAACAACTGTATCGCGAATAGTACACAAAACGCTCGCTTATACTATCTCCTTAATCACTATTCTGAGAAGATTTTTTGTAATTAAGGCGAATGAGGCACGAGGGTGTTCAGCACAATTTTCTAACACTAAATTATATTGTTAAATAACTGTGGCCGAAATTCACTAACCTTCTCGTTCGTAAGTGCTTTTTTGCCTTTGTTCGGTCGCCTTCGTCAGTGATATTTTCAGCAAAAGGATTGAATGAAATTTTCCTTGAGAACAATTTAATTTAAGAGCAATTTTTGAACACGGATTTTGCCCTATATGTGTGCCAGCAATATCTAGGCAGGTGGCGGTGCCCTCAAAAACATATGTGCATTATTTACAGTGCCTTGCGGCTGTTACACAGAACGCTTATAGAGGCATAGCCCATGCCTATATAATGGTTCTCATGATAAGGCACCTAATTCAAAGTCTAGAGAGTGTTGTTACTCTCTGCATACATTTTCTGACGCGTCTTCTCCAGCAGCCCTGATGGAAATATTTACACGTGTATTCCTTTCTTGTAGTCGAAGGTCATCTTTGCAAATTATTCGCCTCTGAGGATTTCTCATTGGTTTGGTATTTCTGAAATATGCATGGGGAAAATTCATTTTTATTTAGTTCACACGCATGGAATGCGTGATGGTTCTTTATCGAAAGGGACACGGACAAGTTTTGCTGCAAGACCTATGTGGTACTTCTTGTAGTTTGAAAGTCTTTTTTGCTGCTTACTGCAGCTCCTTTTTCACGCTGGAATAAATTTTCTTTTGACAATGAATTGTCTCACTGGGACTCTCCCCCGTCGTTTCATGTCTGTTTATGCCCGCGTCACAGTGTTGAAGGCTTCACTTAAGCATCCATTTTCTGTGCAAGAAAGTTCACGATTTGCTAAGCACAATTTAGCAATAAAAACGATAAGGAAATTAATTTCGCTTACAAACCATTATCTAAAATAATTGAGTGGTGCCATTATACTTGGGAAATAGCAGCTTCATTCTCTCGCAGCCACCCAGTATTATTAAATTTCTAACGCAAAAATTACTGTAGTAGTTGTTACAGAGTGTATTGAAATGATGCCTTAAGTTTCCGCAGATAACTGCACATATCTTAAGAAATTGGTTGCGCAGATAAAGTTGCCTCCTTTTTATGAATCCTAGGTCATCATATGGTAACTTACGCTTTGTTTGTTAAAAGTAGTCATGGCTGACGCAGCGTCAACGCAACGTCAAATCAGAAATATGTAAATTGTGCTCAACAACTTATTTCCATCAATTCAAAATTATGTTAGGGCGCTTCTTTTATTTAATGTGAATTTATACTTCTTGTAATTTTATCGAAGCGATCATCCCTCCTGTACTGCAGATTTCGTCATATACACCAGATACCGGAGGGCAGTTAAACCACGTCTACCCGATCTCCCTACGTCAAAACTCTTACTTGTTCTCGCGTTCTACGCACTTGCTTAGTTAATGATACTTTAATTGCATCCCCATCGTTTTGCTGAAAGAAGCTTGTGAGCAGCTTTACTAAAAAAGGTGCACGTAAAATGTACGGTTAAATTTGGCTGCGTCGGTAGTAACAAATGACTTTCTAACGCCCTTGGTGGATATCACGACGACATGCTGCAAAGACCGGTTCAACGAACCTGCGTTGCAGCATGATCTGTTTCTTCATATCTCTAGAACGCAGCAGTAGGTGCAGTGTCACTGTGACGTTTCTCATCTTTGTCATCAACATCCCCGTGCTATGTTATCTAGTACAAAACGATCATTTTCTCAGACATGTCCTTAGAATGTGTCTTTTGTCGCCAGTGTGATGTAAAATTTCAATTGAACAGGAAGCGGTTATGTTTGTTTGATTTAGTTTTCGTACATGTCTCAACAAGTGGGCGGACTTTAGCAACATTAATTGCGAACCAACTAGCCAACCAATACCGCCTCTTCAGTTGCTGACTGTAATAAACGCTGTATTATTTAGGTGCTTACAGCAAACATTGGCATTAAACACATGCGGCGATAAAATTTCTATCTTTATCAAAGCTCTTATAAAACGTCTCACCTGGTACGCATGCCAGTTTACCAGATATTTAAAACCAGGAAACCCCGCACCAGTAGCCCAGTAGCTATGGCGTTGCATTGCTAAGCTCGAGCTGGTGGGTTCTTCAATCACGACCGCGGCAGCCGCATTCCAAGGGTGCGGAATGCAAAAAAATATATAAAGAAAAACAAAACACTCGTTCACTGTGTATCGGGTGCTCGTTATTAATCCTGGGTGGTCAAATTTAATTCAGAGCCTCCCACTACGGTGCGCCTCTTAATCAGATTGTCGTTTTGGCAAGTATTTAAGTGATTTTAAAGCACCAGGTAAGAACAAAAATATAACGAACAATTGTTTGAAGTACTAGACAGTCATTTCGGCCAAAAGAAATGACACCGCCATGGTTGCTTGCGCTAATGATGATATAAAGTAAACATTCAAGTTAAAAAGTTTGCGTACTCCTATGTTTAACAAAACGTTTTTGAATCTATTCTGAAGTCTTTTTCTCCGGTTATGGTTGTATCGACAAACATCAAGCTCGTGTGGTAGCATCGGAAAAATAAAACACCAGCCTGATGGAGGTTGCTTTAATGGGAACGGATGGTGACGCCAGGAATTGAAATTTAGGAAACACAGGCGATGTGTTTTTATTCTGAGGGGAGCGCACTGACTTTTTCAGCTGGATATAGAAAAAAACGCTTATGCTGAAAGAGCATTGGGCTGTTTGCAGCACCATTCTGTTATTGGCTCTTTATTTTCTGCGGGCGCTCACAATGAGAACCGCGAGAGCATTTTAGTACAGTGATATGCTAAAACGACGGGACTTCCTCCGTTCTTTCGAAAGTACAACTTCGCTTAAGGCAGCAGCTGGAGCGTAAGGAAAGAACGTGGACAGTGTGCCGCCAGGAAGCGAGCTATGTTTTTACTGGCAGCGCGCTGGGCTCGGCGATGTGAAGCGGACGCGAAGGCTGATGGGAAAGAGAGCGAGCCAAGCGAGTGGGCAGATAACACTCGGCGGGATGCGAGCGGTGTCTGTGCGTGTTTTGCTGCGGGTGTAGCTTGCTATGCGGGAGCGCAATTGTTGAAGGCTGGAACTGCGATGACTGGATTTGGTGACTGATTTCCCTCCACCGTGGTGCAAGAAATGAAGATTTTGAGGCAAGTGAACCTAACAAATTAATATGAGGATATGCCATAATTACGGATAATGTCACTACGATTTAGAGTATTGAAACGGAGTTTAATCAGTAATAATTAAAGACATTATTTGTGCGTTCTTTTCCTTTCTTTTCTGTTCTTTTTTTTCTTTTGTTGCTGTTGCTCTTGAAGAAACAGCGTGCGAAACGATTCGAGGCAAGTGGCCATCAGGGAGTGCACGTGAGGCAGGAAAAATTAGGGTAATTTGCGGAGGCAGTAATAAAAATTGAAATTCCGCGTTGCACCACCTGTGCCCGATATTTTACTAAAACCTAACAAGACGAAAGGTCAGAATAGATGATTGGGGGCGAAGGCATTCCTCTTTATTATAAATTAAAGTTACGGTAGCTGTATTCGTTGTTGCTTTTTCACTACCATTTGAACAAAGATCCCGAAATGTTCCTAATAACCCACACCTTCTATGGGGGCGTCACGGTCCGCCTGCGTTGTTTTTAAAATGATTTTACATCCTCTGTAGAACTCATTTAATTAAGGTAATGCGAAAAATGCGATGCAATATCTGCGTACATGGTGCTACTCGGCTGCATCCACTGACTTGCAGAAAAGTAAAGCGAAACACGTTGTTTTTATTTATCTGCGTGTATTATGTCGCGTATGTGAATGTAAGAATAAATCCATGTATTTACTAGAGCGGACAACTAAACATTTTTTTTCAGCATCGAAGCTAGGAATGTGCTTACTTTTTTCGCTATATCGCGGTGTGCATATAATTTTAGTGACAAATGAATTGGTCGTGCGGGCCAATATGCAGTGTGCTGGTCCATACAAGGGGTAATGAATTGGATTTGACCAAAGTTTTCTTTTTCTTGGGTTTCCGTGTTCCAAGAACTGTTGTGGTTGCGGGTACTAATGACGACAAAAATTCGGCATAGACGCTTAAGACTGCCTACGTGTGGGGATGCTGTTATACCGTTTAAAACCTCGGAACGTCATGAACTCGATCATTTTATACACTCATGACGTGGCACCACCTCCTCGCCATTTGCTCCGCCACCACGTGCTCAATGACGCACGCACTAGTTAGCCAAATGGCTAACTTTACATGGCGACCTTTAGCTAGCCAGATGGCTGCGACATGACGTCAGCGATGGCGCACTTGCTCACCTTTAGTCTACCGGAACTGTGGAGCCACCATGGTGGCGGGGAAGCGTGCTCTTCGGGTACCCTGGAGGTCCACGTTCGTTTTCCACCCAGAACGAAATGTACCAAATTTACTTTTCAAAGTAATTTGTTTACTGTGTTTATAGAAACCTCCCTAAAATATGACGTCAATCCGAGCATTTCTTGGCGTGTTTTACTCTTTGCGTCATCGTCAATGTTTGGTACCCTATTTCGGTCACGTCGACTACGACGGATTTTCGCGTAATGAAGCATATCATCATCATCATCATCATCAGCCTATATTTATGTCCACTGCAGGCATATAATGGTTTTGCATTACAACTTCGAGAAAATGGTATAGCTTCCGTCAAAGTGCGTAGCTGCTACATTCCGCATTCCGGCACTCCGATTCCTAGACAACGCTCGGCGCGTCCATTTCGTGCTCGCAGGGGTGGCCGGCGTGTAGCGACAGTTGGCGCGGTGCGCTTCCGTTTCTGTTTATCATTGAGCAGCCCTAGTATGCTTTGCGCGCTTCTACAATGCACGCCCATCATCTAAGGCTGCTTCGGCGCTTTCGCAAAGCTGGGTCGGTATTTTGTAGCGATGCCTTTTCCGATGCTAATGCCTTTTCGCGCTTTTCGCGCTTTGTCAGCGGTCAGAGCGACGGTCCGCTCAGGTTATCAAAGGGATCAGCAGGCCGTGAGTGGTGGATAGAATAAAGCAGTATTATAAAACTAGTATAGAATAAAGCATAACGCATCGATACACAATACCGGCCCAGTAGAAATACCACTCTATGGCTTTCAGCGATGGCCGCGCTGAAGCCAAGCGACTGGAGCAAACGCTCGGACGATCACTCCTTCGAGCGGAAAATGAACTCGTCGTCTGTGGTCCCGAACGAAATCAAAATTTCTTGGAGCCATTCATGTCAACCGTGGCATTTGGCCAAGGCTCACGAGGTCTGCGAATTTCTTCGACTCTTCAAATGTACGAGTTGTCCAGCTTTCTCACGGCATAGTTAAATAATCGTGCACTTGCTCCAACTCGTACGCTTAAGACAACTCTTATTGTGTAAATCTTGAGTAATGATCCAGTCGAGCAATATATTGTCATTCGTACTCAAGGTTCACGGCTTCTGTTCCCGCTGGTTTCATAAATGAGTGCTTTGTATACTACGTCCATTACGTTCACGTGGATGGTTAGACTGCATTTTTACTCACCCAAATTGCTGCTGTCTTCTATGGAATGTATACATCGAACTACCAGCGGGAAGGTAGTGTTAGAAGATGCAAGAGCAAAGTTCTGTTCACGGTGCGGCAGCCGAACCGTGAACAGAACTTTGCTCTTCTAATCATGATTTTGGCACGCAAAACTCCAGAATTCATTCAGTCGTGGGCTCGTGGTTCTGATGCCATCGTGGTCATCGCATTGTTGACATTCTAGCTTAGTAATATGACATTCGACACTGTGTCGTCTTCACACGATCATCGTCATAGAGTCGTCTTGCACTCGCGTTCCCACCGCTATAGTGAGGCCGTCGTGGTCGTTGAGTCGTCGCCATTACAACTTCGTGGTAGGACTCTCTGTTGCCGTCACTAGGTATAATATAATCGGGATAGTATAGCCGTTTGTGGTCATTGCATTGTAGTCCTTCCAGCTTTGGCATGCCACTCTCATCATGTCGACGATATCACACCATCGTCGTCACGCTGTCGTCTTCATTGCCGCCGTCGTCACGCAGCTTTTTGTTATTGTCAACGCTTCGTAATGCCCTCCCATTGTCGTCATGCCACCTTTGCCGATTGATCGACGTCATTCCTTGTTCGTCATTCTATCGTAATCGCGGTGTTTCCATTTAATCGTCATTATGCTTCCGTGTGATGCTATCATGCATCACACCGGTGGCGTCGTAATGCCGTCTCGGTCGTGCCGTACGTCGTCGTTCCCGCTTATTCATGCAGTCGTCGTCATCTCATTGTTTTCATGTCGCCGTGGTCGCGTTGTCGTCGCTAAGCCATGGTCATAATTTATCGGCATCCAATTGTCGCCATGCGATCATCGTTATACGCTTTCGTCGTTCCATTGATATGATTCTTTCTTCGTCATTCTATCGTCAATGCGTGGGCGTCACAAAATCGGCGTCATGACTTCATTGACATGGGCCACCTTGGCAAGCGAGTGCTATAGCAAAGTGCGACGATATCCGAGTATGCAGAATATACCCGACGCAACGAATGTCTCAGAATTACCACTGCACGTGTTGAATAAACGTGACTTCAGGAATATGTGCTGTCGCTGTATTGATCGATTGCTTTTCCTATTACCGCCGACAGTCATCGGGGCATGAGTTCTGCCGTAATCTTTATAGTAGGAGAAATATGCCCACTTAAGTATGTGGTTTTTTTACTAGTGTACATTTACCGACGCACTACATTTCCATGTATGGGATGCGCAATGTGGTATTGAAAGCTACCTTATTTCCAAATTGCTGTAGTTGAGAAAACCACAGAGGCAAGAATTAGTTTTTGCCAGCGCGACGTGCGTTCTTGTAGCGCTGGCGAAGTCGCATATAGTTATTGAGGTTACATAAGCGTTACAATGGCAACCCACGTAAGCTGCTTGCTTTGGGTTGGCGCTTGCTGTGCGCCTCAGCTTGTGGGAGTCGGCGACGTATTATATATACAGATATGTAGAGGTGTATTGGTTTTTCACAAGTTGTCATAAAATATCCATGCCTGCTTCATCTTTTCTTTACTCCGTCTGATTTTATTCTGATAGCTCTGCAATCCGGACCTATTGTTATGGTCGTTCTTCGGCTCTTCTGCGCATATGGGCAAAAGATTGTTTATTGGCGATGCCTGTATGATGATATAGAAAGACTGGTTTGGTTCTATTTGTTTAGTTTGGCGTAGGAATCGTAGCGGGCCGCGCCAATTCTAGAAAATTGGGCAAAATGAGCACACATCGACTGGCACATTCTGAGTGGCTAAATTAAATAGTAAATCAAATATTCAGTTAAGTATATTTGACAGTTCCATTAGAAGGTCGCTGTGCTTTAGAAATGCCTACGAGACGAGAATATATGTTCAGGTTATATGTGGGAAAGTACGCGTATTGTTTAACGCACGAGAGAGGTGCGCCTACGTGTTCAGCATACAAAGGTTATGTAAAACAGTCTTCTGGTACTATCGAGGAGCACTTGGTAGCACCTAGTGTCGCAGGTCGGGAGTAAAACTGGATCTTTCTATGGGGCGACAAGACGGTACTAGTGGCACGTCCGCTCCTTCGGCTTCCAAAGGAACTAGGTGGGTTTAGCATCCCTTGCATCAGAACAATGAGCTCTGTCCTAGCATTGCGATGTTTCTACGACCACGTGAATAAACCCAAATATCCAGGCAGAAAGCTTGTAGATTATTTCTTAGGTACTTCGGGAAAGCTCTTTATATCGGAAAAAAAGGAGAGGCCCGACGGCGGTACAGCCACCGCCATTCTGTAAATACGTATGCAGCAGCCTCCAGTCCATTTGATCAGCTCTACCTGATGTTGACTTAGTGAACAGCTCGGCAACGGAGGTGTGCGAATGTTTAGCCGTCGAGCACTTGACGCACGAAGAGTTGCAGAGGCTCAAGAGCGTCAACGGCACAGTCTGACTTCGTCGGCCGTGCCCGCCGAGGTGCGCGACTTCGGCTGGAGACATGGTTGGCGCATAGTGCCTATTCGGATGCGCACGGCCGCGTGGGGAATAACTCCCAATAACCGCTGCCCTCAGTGCAGACAAAAAGAAACATTACGGAATGCCTTGTTTGACTGTCTAGTGTCAAAAACATTTTGGTTCTTGCTGTGGCGAATGTTCTATCTACTGAAACAGTCAGGAACACAACTGCGAATTCTCTTGATGTTATCTTGTGGTGCATATGTGCACTTGTGTTGTGGCGCCAACGAGGACCGGTGGCATTACAGGGGCAGCCAAGGCGAGCTGTTTTACGCCGTTTACGCAAGCACATGTATGAACAGGCGTGCGTAGACTTGATTATTCTGAATGAGGCCCAGTTCCTGCAGAAATGGTCGACACGATCTAAAAGCTCCGTAATGGGCGCATAACTGGGCAGCTATTGCCCTACTAACACCTTAATTTATGGCAGGTCAGATCACCTGCCAGAGTTCTGTCACACTGGTGGGTTCTTCTTTTTTTTTCCTCAAAATGAGCCATGTTGGCTATATGTACCATTCACATTAGTATTTGGATGTTTTCTCGTATACTTGAAGCCGACACATGTATTTTCAAGAATGTTTTGTCGAAATAAACTTCTCTTAAACACTTTGACACACCACAAAGTGGGGGTAGCGGCCGAAGAAAGTTTGCGCTCTAAACGCCAACGCATTTAACAACCGCTGACTCCCAAGTTTATCTTTACTTTGTATGCACTTGGAAACCATGGCGCATGTTCTTCATTGCCTAAGTGCTTTTTCTGTCCTTGTATAGTTGCGCTGTTTCCCCAGCATACTTTGAATACTCAACACACCTGTAAGTATTTCCTTTTTGACGCGTATGAAAGCCTAAAGTGATGCGTTCATTTTTTGAAGACCGCTCACTCTATCGAAGTTGTGGCTTTAACATGCAAGTAGGCTACGAGGAAGGGAGCAGAACATGCGACTAGAAGTTGACGCCGGATGTTAAGGTTTAAGTAACGTCATCGCGCTGAATGCTCCCACTTAACTAATCTCGTACTAAGCCACTCGCCTACTTCAGCGCTGATACATGTTTTATTAGGAGCCGGGACAAATCTTTGAGCAACTGCTCGCATAGCTGATGTATGCAGATTTATGAAGCAGATTTATGGTGCGTCTGTGAGACGCACCATAAATCTGCTGTACAAAAAGTTATCTACAAACGAATAATTCACACCACTGACACTGGCTGGCTGCACGAATGTTTTCAACACCCATAAATATAGTCTCTTGTAACTGCCATCGGTGGCACGTGTCACCGTTAGGCAGGATTCATGTTCACATTTAACTTGTTTTTTTTTTTTTTTTGATACAGCAGACGAGTTTCTAGCCGAGCGGTTGTTGCACCCAACCTGCACTGTAATGCTTCAATCAGCCCTACTATTAAATGATAATCAATTCTTCTGTTTGCGTCTTCGTGATTCTATGCTCTAGGCGAAAAAAATTGGAGGACGCTTAAGCTTCGCCTTTAAGGGTGGAACGCGATATCGTTATCGGGACCCGTTCGCACCACATTTTTCTTTCAGTAGGCTTCACTCCTACAGAGAACGTGGGAAAGCCAGCTTACAGAGACCAAGCTTACACCGATTCCCTTAAAGTCTGCTTCACTTTTAAACAGAAATGCATTGCTGGGAAGATATTTTTTCAAGGAAATCTAAGTCGTGTTATAATACAATGTGAAGGCCCTAGTACCTTTTTTTATTATTTTATTAATTGTTTGCTATTGCCACGAACCGCACGCGTGTCCAAAACGCATTAAGCAGGCCAAGTCCCATCTTGACCTGCCGTAGGGTGCCTAACCTGCCGAGGATGCGAGCGCCATCTTGATAAGATTTTCGCATGTAGCCTACCCGTGCGCGCCGCTGTTTGTATGGTAGAAATACTGGCAAAAGGGTTTTGTGTTTGAGTTTCCTGCTAACAGAATTATGTTTCCTCGTACATTCAAATAACAGTCCGACGCCACCTTGTCGGTAAGTTGTGGTTAAGTCGTACTTTACCATTTTTCTGATGGATT
Organism: Dermacentor silvarum; assembly: GCF_013339745.2. Taxonomy (NCBI): domain Eukaryota; kingdom Metazoa; phylum Arthropoda; class Arachnida; order Ixodida; family Ixodidae; genus Dermacentor; species Dermacentor silvarum. The sequence continues at coordinate 34,769,351 of NC_051164.1, forward strand.
TTACTGTGAGAAATTCAATTTATGTTCACTAATACCTTACACCACGTGAAGGGCCTGCCGGTCGGAGTGGTTCGGGATGATTTTCTGCGCCATGGACGCCGACATCCACGCCGACGCAGACGCTGGATTTTCTGCGACACGGGGCCTTTCACGCTATCGCTTTAAAAACCTATATCACGCTAAGCATAAAACGACTGAAAGTTGAACAAGCGGGTAGGTTGCATACCATTCATGGTATACAATAGGAGGCGTGGAAAAATGGACACAAGTAAAACTAGAAATTGTGTTGTCCTTGTCGTTAAGCACTTTTTCCTGGTTTGCCGTGCTTTCCTTTCCCTGCCATAGGCACACGTATTCTGTCATTTTCCTTTTCCTTGGCCGCATAAGTTGAGCCTACATGACCATGACTCGCCGTTTTAGTCCACGAAGGAAGCTCATCTGTAGAGGATGGCCCAGGTATTAACGCCTCATGACTATAATGCAATGCCGATGGTTTCGCGCCACGCTTAGGGCGTGTGCCCTGATGACTGACGTGCACGCTATTGTTGTCACTGTCTGAAGCATTCCTGCGTTTAATAGAGCACAAACCTTGTTATGGGCAGACCACTTGCCCTTTGAGTGTTGTCAGGCGCTTCCTCCGGCGCGCATCGTAGCCATCTATCAACATTTCTCTTGTCACGCACGCTTATTAGTCGGCGCGAGCTTTTGTATAATTCATTCGCGGCTGCAGCGCGGATGAAAAGTGTATTGATATCATAAATTCCGTATCTCTAATGGAAACAATATGAAAGGGGTTTTCTGTGGCTGCGTTTTGCCCAGGAATACAACAGTACTTCAGAAGTTAAAGTATTCACACGCGAAAACACTGTGTCGACGTCGCCAATGCACTGTACTATTGAAACACACATCCTTATTTGATTTATTCTACTTACCTGAAATGTATGTGGCCACAATGCGGCCACTGTCGCGGTTACTGAGCGGCTGTGACGTTCTGCTGGCGGTCATGATATCACGGGTTCGAATCCCGACTGTTGCGGCCCCCATTTGATGCAGTTAAAACGTTGACATGCTCATGTACTCCATTTTTTCATGCACGGTAAAGAACCCCAAGAAGTGGAATATTATTTGGAGCCCCTTTATACGGCGTTTCTCATAGCCCAAATGTTTATTCGGGACGTAAAGACCTTTAAACAAATAATAGTGGTATTCAAATTACGAATAATAAAGCTTAACGTCCTCAGAATATTCAATGGAACGTTGAACATTCTCTCATTACTAAAGATATCAACACAGAATGAAAGATGCCTAAAGTTCGTTTGGTAAAAAAAAAAGAAGGCAATTTGCATCATGAGATACACGCATATAACTGGCGTCGCCACTGGTTCGTATATGAGAAACAAGTGCTTTCCGACATCTGGTGCAGCATGATAACGATGGTGATTAAACTAGGGATAAAGCACATTACCAGAAGTATGCGAGTGCTGTGTTCGTTGAAGGAGCATGATGTGTGATATGCAAACCGTACATGTAATAAATGTATGTGGACAAGGTGAGATTGGCCAAATAACTTATGGCTTTGCCTCAATCAATAAAAAGAACTTTGTACTTAGGCCCCAAAAGACAAAAAAATTGGAATAAATAAAAAAAAAAAATACCGGATGTTATATATCCTATGTGTTGCCTCAGAAACTGCAGGCTTTGTGAAACACCGTCGCTCTTCTACAGTAAAATCAATTGGAACAGCCCTCACTCGTATGCACCTTCTTCCTTGAGTCTCGAATAAATGTTGTTATGCCTTGGCTTATCGAAAGGAAGGAAGGAATACGCGACAACTTCTAATGGTGCCTTCTCGAATCAAATACGAATTGAATGGCAAAGACCATTCGATTCGTATTTGAAATGTCGAGTATTCGCTCGCCACTAATAATATGACTCGGAAGTGTTAGTTTCCGTATGGAGTAAATTTTCGATTCTCCTTCCACAAATTAATACACGTGCAGTCACAGTCCAACATCATTGTTCTGGATCGATGGGTTTCGGGGATATCTCTAATCATTGGGGCCGTTCGAGCTAAACCAACGACCACAAAGTGCTACGCTCCACCTATCCCCAAAAGTTACCAACTCGGAACAGCCCCCACATTTTACCCGAAGTTTATTATATACGGGACCTTTGAGCATAATAAGCCAGAGACAGGGGCCTTAGCTGATGTTGCTATCCATGAGCTTGTTCGTATGCCATTGAAGTCGAAAACGTAGAGCGTTGTAGACATGTACAACAAAAATGCAGGAACATTAGACAGGCGGCGAGAAGTGTTTCGTCTTTTACTTTGAATCCATGTTTGTGGCAGCTTATTTATTTGTTTAGTTTAATTATTTATTTGATTTCTTTTACCCTCAAGCCTAAAGGTATACCAGAGGGGAGTGGGTAAGAACAAAACATAAAAAGAAAACACAGAAACAACAGAATAAGGCAGCAAGAGCTAATGTAAAAGGTCAAGTGATGCTTGGAGGGCTGATGTCGGCTATGGCCATGCAAAATTTGGTGTTGTCTTCAATCGCAATAATCGCGTCGGATTGGTTTTTCCACTCTTGTAAAGTCTTGGGAAGAAAAGGCTCATGACAGGCTCTAGTGTGGCACCATGAAATTTCAACCTTAAGGCGATGAATAATGCTATGTGATAGGTATGTTCGAGGTGAAACTAGGTTTTCGCGCAGGTAGGAATTCTCGAAGTGTAATTTGTGAAACAGAGCAAGGCGAAAACACTTACGACAGGCAAAAAGCGGAGGGAGTTGCAAGGTTTCAGAATGCGCACCCTAAATGGGTGAAGGGTATTCCATCTGCTGCTAATTAACGTCTTGTATAAAATTCGCTTTATTGATGAAGGAGCAGAACAGCAGTTTCGCCGAACATCACCTATCAAGCGGTTAGTATTTTTTATTGTGTTATCGATGTATAGGTAATTGAGAATTTGCGAAGTGGCAACTGAGAAGTTGTGCCCGTTGCGTGGTTGTAATATCACCGGAGAATTTTGAGCTTTTATGCATGCGTTTCTGTGTAAAGATGACATATTGGCTACCTCGGTTGCTCCATCTCTTTGCTATACAGCAAAAAATAATATTAATCCGAATAATAACTGAAATGAAACAGTGACAACTAAACTAATAAAGCTAACGCCGCATGGCAGAGTTCACTGGCGCTAGCCGAATTGCATACACACTTCGCAATGCTCACCCAATCTCTTCACCCGATATGTGCAATAAGGCGGACACCCGCACCACACATGCCGGCGCGGTATGATACAAAGGCAGGCCATAAATCGATCTCTCTCCTCCGAAGGACAGAATGGAGTCTCAGTTTTTTTGGGCCCCGTGATCACCGGCGCGAATCGTATCTCGAACACAGCTGGCTGCCATCGTCTTGTGAGCGACGGGACGAGAAACGCCGAAGTAACGTCAGTTATCTCGTAGGAAGCGAGGTCCAGTTGCTTACTGCACTGGCGATGCCTTTCGTCCAATGGTTGGGAAATGTTGCCAAACACCATTCCATAGCTTGTATTCGCGTGTTTCTTTCGAGTCGGGTTGTTTTTTTTTTTCCTTACGGAACGTTATATTATGGCGCGCTGTGTGTTGCGTGACCGGAGCCTTTTATTGCTCTATCTTGGAAGCGAAAACGGGCTTTGCCCTGCGGAAGCTCACAGTCGACATTTTGCACGCGTCTCGGGCTGCTGAATTATCCGTTAATTTCGGAGCCGCGTTCCGGATTTCTATTATGCTGAAAGCAAGTAAAGCCCTTAGTGGGATTGTCATTTTTGTGTGCAAGCGCCGAGGTACGTCTGACGGCTCCGAGAAACTTCGAAAACTATTGTAACAGCTGTGCAGTCTGATCATCCATCTCATGTTTTCTCCTGGAGAAAGCAGAACACCGAAGAGCATTTTACTATTTTTTTATTCTCCAAGAAAATTTACACCAAATTCAGAGCAGATGACGTTTCGAAGAATTTTGTTAGAACTCAGGCGTCGGATATTTTTGAGATTATCTTTTCCTAAGCAGAAGAGTGCATTCCGGCCAGCATTTGCGGCGAGCGCCAGTATATGGATTTAAGACTGTGGTCTTCGTTCGCAATTAAAGCTTCCTACATCGCGACCAACAGCAACAGTTTCGATTTGAATGGTCTGATATCTGCGTATGCTACCGATGCCTGGAGTAAGAGTCGAGCGTGGTAGGAAAGCCAAGAAACAACGTTGCCAGTCCGGTCTACCACATGCGCCATTGCGGACACGTACATTCTCGCCCGGCATATTTTGCGTGGCCTTTAGATGGATCAATCATATTTTCTATGCATGGTTGTCACTCTCGCTGTGAGTTATGATATGTATCGCAATGATGAAGGCCCCCTCTGAGAGAGCAGCTATCCCTCTCCTGCGTCATCCAAAGCCGTTATATCTCGCTAGTTGTCCAATCTCCTTCATCCGTGTAATCAGTAGACTACCTTCACTCCAATTATCTTCTCTTGGAACACATTATCTCTCTTTATAGATAAGCAGTTGTATGTTCTTCTGATTACTTTACCTGCCCAACTCCTTATCGTAATAACAGTCCCACTATCATCCCACGTTTGCTGCTGTCTAATCTATACTTCTGTCAGATTGTGCGCGGGCATGAAGCGGTATGCTAAAATAGACAGTCACGGCTTTTTCACGTCTGCTCGCACGTTAAAAGTATCCCGATAGAACCAGGTTGTGCCTTCGTTATCATACCTCTGCAGAAGTTGGAGATGAAATTGTTGTCATGGCATTATACGTTTTTTTTTTGGAACGTTCAGCCTCAGAACCGGTCCGCGTAGAATAGGGAGGCCTAGTCATTAGCTAGGCCTAGATGTTTAGGTTCATTTCCATCCGTAGGTGTTGCCCTTAATCCTACAGGTGTAAGCTACAGCGGCGTGAAGCAACCACGCACGCACCTCTGACGTTGTTACAAATGCCTGTATCGCATTCTCCAGGCTTATTTAATATCAACGCGCAAAGCGTGCGCAGGCATGAGAAGGGTAGTGGCGAATGACGAAATGTCTAGTAGTCCATCGACACGTGGCGGAGAGACCAGTTGTACGCAGTGCTGATGTGTCAACACATTCTTTTTTGAATGATTGCCACAACGTCTGAAGCTCGCATGGCGCTGTGTCCACCGCGATCTTGAACGCCCGTTTGTCGCCAAGTTCTACAAAACATTGAATGATAACGAGGGTCCTCCCACAGCCTCGAAAGTATGACTGTATGCATAGAAGTCAGGTATAGCTCAGTGGACGTGTAGCTTTCTACAGTTAGCATACACATTTGAGTTGATTGGTTCGTGGCTTTAGCAAGAACAGCGCTAAGGAACAGGATGTAAGAAATGGGCAGACAACAGTGTCCTTGTCTATTCGTTTATTGCGTCCTCTTTCTTTGCTATGCTTCTGTTCTAGTCATGTAGTACTTTTTATTGCGAGAGGAATTATATGGACACTTCAAACGGATTTATGCCGTCGCCGTCGCCGTGAGGTTCCTTATAGATTCCAAGGGCGATAAAATTGTCGCCGCGCGCAGTCTGCGCGAGCGAGAGCGCGCGGGGTACACGCGCGCTATCAAGGAGAGCGAGCGCACGGCCGAAAGCCAACGCGACCGTCGCGCGAAAGGCCGTGGGGGTATGGGAGGGAGGGAGGCGGGGCGACGCTGTGCTCCGGCACCAAAGGCGTATCTTGCAATAGGGCGTAAGGGGAACTTGCCACTCAATCTCCTACGCGAAAGCTAGAAAGCGGTAAGGCAGCGCCGGAGGAAGGGGGGGGGGGGGGGGGGGGGAGGGGGCAAGCTTCTACTCTGCCAACAACGCCGTTCGTACTTTGCTCGGCTGTGGCCGTCGCCCACACGGTCTCCTATCTCCACACGGCTCTGACCTTTGTATGCGCTGTGCATCCGCCACTCACTTTCCTTTGAAGCGATAGACCGCACGAACCTTGCCCGCTGCGACGGCTGTGATTTCTGCCAGCGTTTTGACAGTCGTCTGCGGTCATTCAGTGTGATCTATTCATGTTTGCTTGTGCGCGCAGGCACCACGATTGTTAATTCCGTTAGTAAGCGGATGTGGGCAAGTTTATACAGCCGATAAAACTACTATCCCTACTCCGAATAGCTCTCTACTAATTTGCTATCGCAATTGATGCTTCGCCTTTCGGGCTAAACTGCGACTTTTTTAACCATAGTTATCAGATTCGAATTCGGACTACCTAATTCCTTGTGCATGTTGACGGGAAAAAATTTCGGTGCTTTTTGTTGACAGTTTAATCAGCAATGCTCCACGATGCCGTTTTACATGGACATGGCATTCTACGACATCTACTGAAACGCCAATTTGACTGTAGTACTATAAGGAAACAAAATTATGACCTATTGTTGTGACACAAAAGTTTCATCTTTGTCTCCGAATCGTTGTGAATAGGACAGGAACCAAAATAGAAAATAGTATCCGGTTAGTGGTTCATTTGGGGGAAGGGCAATGCGTATATGCCTAATGCTAGTTTACTAGCACCATTACGTTTAGAAGTGTTATAGGCAAGACAACCTAATGAAGAAACAGAACAATATAAAAATACACTACATGAAACGATGGGGCAGAATTTCCGTATTTGCACGCAAATAACGCGAACGAAGATATACCAGGAGAACATTTAGTCTTTCAGAAAAAAAATATATATATATGTTTTTATTTGTCATGATGTGACACAACTAAGAAACATGAAACGATGTATAAAAGCGGATGCCCGTAGATTTTTTTTGTCATCACTGAGAACTGTCGTCGCAAAATAATTTAAAAGGGAGCGTGCTCACGTTTTTATCACAGTTGGCGAGAATGGCGCTGTCCTTGTTGATACTCAGCAATGTTATTGGACGAACTGCACTTCAGAAAAACCGCGACACAATCGAACATGGCAAACGATTTCACCATAAAGTTTCCAACAGTAATTGCTTGAAGGAACTCAAGCGCTGCAATCGTTTCGCCGCCGTGGGAATGTTGGGAAGCACACACCCTTGCAATTTTTTAATAATATCACGAGAGCGTCGACCACACGGCGTGTCAGTGTCCTTGTAGCGGTGAGTGGTGGTGGGATCGGCGACAGTATACGCGCGGGCGCGCAAAGCGACCTCCAGTTCTGATGTATGTTGTTGCTGTGGTCGCATCAAATGGCTCCTCGTCGCTGCAAGGCCGCTGACAAACCGCGTGGGCGACGCGCGCGTGGTATTATGAAAAAAATTGCAAGTGTGTGCATGGATTTGCCTAATTTTCATGCTTCTGGATTCAGACGCTCTTGTACGTGACTTTGGTTATTACACTTTATATGCCTTCATTGTTATAAATTTCAGACCAATCTATGCTTTTCGAAGTGCAGAAGACGCTGCGAAAGCGCACAATCGCTACTACTTGAAATGGTTCAGCTTGTCGAGGTGGCCAAATCTGAACGCGTAAAGCGTCTCAAGGCACAGGCTCGCCCGTGATAAATTCATCAGGGCATTTAAGTATAAACCGCATTCACGCGATCTTGCGCGCGACAGCGACAAGCGACGCGATGGAGATGGCTGTCGCGGTCGCTCGTCGCCTACAAGTCGCTACCGCATGCGAGCGACGACTTTGAGCGACGTCTCCCCGGTGTTGCCGGTATGAGGGCAGCAAATACTCGCCGAAACTGGCGTGACGCTTGCTTTATTAATTTAAGTTGATGTGTTTTAGTGTAAAGAGCAGCATAAATATTTCTAAAGATCTTGCACTACGTTATTATCCTTGCACGTATCAAAATCTAGTCGTTTGTTCGTTCCGTGCGACAATCGGTAGTACTTGACTGACGTATATCCAGTTCCGGCTTCGCGCTATTGGCTAGTCGCTCATAGCACTTCCGGGCGACGAGCGACGAATTCTAGATTTCTAGAACCGAGCGATTGAGCGAAAAGACCAAGCGATCTGTTCGCGCGACGGCCCGTTTCGTCGCTCGAAGCCGTCGCTCGTCGCCGTCGCGCACAAAATCGCGTGAATGCGGTTTGGGCTTTAATGGCGCTTGTCAATGCCCGAGTCGGCGGCATAATGGTTTCAATATCGGTATTCTGTGCAAGAGGTCCTGTGTTCGAATCCTGCCATCGGACAGTTTTAGTGATGTTCACTTAATTACTAATTACGCAGTACTTTGTTGAAAGGGACGAGTTTACAAAGTCACGAAGTCGTTTGAAGCAAGAAGGACGAGGTTTAGGCAAATCCATGTACTTCCCATAATTTCCATGCTGGTAGAACCGCCCCCATTGTAACCTCCTCCATAGACAGTAGCGCCAGAATTCCCTCTGGTAATTATCCTCTGAAACTCTACAGCTTTCCCGGATTGTGCGGTGATGCACCGCGTGCTCTGGAAGACCCTATATATGCTTGACGGGCCTGCATAACAGCGCCGATCGTCGGCCCCGACGTTGTGATTAATGCGCCGTAAACTAACACCGTTCCAAAATAGAAGAAATATGGCGCGTAAAGCATGGTGGGAACTCGCCGCTCTTGCTCGAAGCGAAGTGGTAGCGGGCATGGCGAGCGCGGTGAGCCGTGAAAAAATTAAAGAAAAAATTACGCACTATATTCCTGAAACCAAACCGTATGTAACACAAGGCCGGAGGTTTTTATAAAAATTCTCGCCACACATTCGAGGCAAACATGGTATGCTCCTTCGGATGAAAGTTCTTTGCACTTCATTTTTCTGCGCCAATGAGAGAAATAAGCCTCAATGACAGACACCTGTTCGTTTGCAGAACCTTTGCTATCGACTTGCGATTGACGGCTTCGCGACTGCTCGCAAGGTATCACGTTTGTTCCCACAACGCCCAGCGTATTTTGCTTTATCATGTGCCGAAAGAAAGAAAACTGGTAGGATAGGAATATATACTAACGCAGACGATAAATTATGTGAATCAATGAAGCATAAGTGGGAAAGTTGAATCGATTCTAACCGAATGAGCAAAGTCTGAAGCGAAGCAGAGTCTCAAGCTATCCCGGCGTAGGGGAGCGTGGTCCTATAGTGCAATATAAATACACGGCTTTGCATGCAATGAAAATCTCGGAACAGAGAAAAAAAATGAAGTGCTGGAGTAATCAACTCCCGCAGGTGCACGAACAATCCTCTCTTGATTGGCGCACGACACTCGGGTGGCGACTGCAAATCTTCATTTCCCCTGAAGTCAATTCAACCCACAGAGGACGTATCCTGGGACGATCACTTTCGGCGATAGTATCGCCTCGGCGACAGTATCGCCGTCAGGCGCGCGCTGATTGGATGGTTGAGCAAACTCGGATGAAATGATTGGCTGGTGGAGCTCTACGTCATGCGGAGGTGATAGTATCGTCCAGACGATCGTCGCAGAATACGTCCCCAGTACGCAGACTTTATCCAAATGCGAAAACACCCGTGTACTTAAATTTAGGGGCACATTAAAGAACCCCAGGTGGTCCAAATTTCCGGACTCAAACACTACAGCGTGCCTCATAATCAGGTCGTGGTTTTGGCACGTTAAACACCCACAATTTAATTAATGTTAATAGACTTTATCCGTCCAACTGGAAAACAAGCGTGCCGAATGTGTGGTAATTTCTCCACATTAATCCTAGGGGCTGTACGCATTTTTGTTGGCTATCGTTCAGTTCGTTCAGTGCAAATCTACTCTAAATACGTTTGCAGATACTTTCAATTTTCTTCTAAATATAAATTAGGTCGTTTTTTTTCTTAGTTTAGCCAAAGAACCTCACTGATTACTCCAGAAGATAGTCCTAATTTCAGTGGAAAGGTAAAAAAAATCGGGATAACTTCAGAAGGTCTTTGAAATTGGCTTTGAAAATAGTAAACAGAATTATTTCATACGGCTTAGCTATAACATTTCCTAGTTATGCGTCTGAATACAAACTTATATAGGTAATTCGTTTTCGTTAATATTTTTACTCATGTTTGTCCTTCCGGAGCTGTCATTCTACACGTTATAAAGTTCATCTTGCCAGCTGTCATTGACCCACAAACATGCCATGACCTCTCTTATAGGCTCAACACACCGTAACTGCTTATTTCAACAATATAGCCGAACTTGACCGAGTCCGGGATAGCACCCCTAGATATAAACCTTCAAAGCGCAATCATGCCTTTCTCGGCGAATTAGGAAGAGCGCTGCACTAGGGCTCATATGGCTGGAGATTAAAAAAGTTGTCGCAGTTTCACCCGAAAGGCAAAGCATCAATTGCGATAGCAAATTAGTAGAGAGCTATACGGAGTAAGGGTAGTAGTTTTATCCGCTGTGTAAACTTGGACATGCAGCAGCACCAGCAAGGGGTAAAACTGTTGTCCACGCCGTCGGCGTTTTGCCCGCGTTCGCACCGAACGCGCGCGGCGTTGGTGACTGTTGCCGGTGGCTCTATAGGGGCGGCTCGGAGGTTTTCGACGAGATGAGAATGGGACACTCGTCGAAAAACGTCGGAAATCTTACCCACCTTTTCGCCTCGCAACGTTTATATATAAATACGCATTTGGTGCCGCAGCTAAATGTCGCCTCCCCTGTCTCCCTCCCGTCCCCCCACGGCCTTTCGCGCGACGGAAGAAATCGCGCTTGCTCTCTATATATGGGTATTGTAAAGGAGGAAAGAGACGCTTCATTCTGCAGCCCTTAAGGGAGCACGGCGCAGAACATGCGTTTGCTCTCCGACGTGCGTTCGCTCCCCGTGAAAGCCGCGTCCCTCACCCCCTTTCACTCGCACATACAGCATCCGGAGCGCGGCGACGATTTCATCGCCGTTGACGTCAAACAGAACCTCATGGCGACGGCGACGCCATGGCAGAAATCTGCTTTGGAGCGTCCATATAATTGCTATGGCAATAAAAAGAATAAATATGATGCGACAAATCGAATCACCGAGCCGAATCGTCATATTTAAACAAATCAGGTTTCACGACGCTTATTATAAGCGTCAGTGAATCGCACGAACTTTAGATGAACGCCACGATTTCATCTACTTTTCGATCTTGGCGCTGTGACGAACAACATCTGTGGATGTCCAGAGTTCTCGCGCTTATTTTGTGCCGCTGAAGACATAATGAAAGACTTTTGTTTGAAAGCATTAGGATTATAAAGACGGATACCTAATTGCTTTTCAACAACCTGATAATTACTGCTCCCCATAAACGATGAAAGACCACTGGATCAGAACCTTGGTACTACTGTGAATACTGCCCCCAACCGGATGGCCAACCGGAGGTAATCTCTGGTTAACCTCCCTGTCTTTCCTTCGCCTTTCTCTCTCTCTCGCTGGTATGCAATCATCGCTTGGATTTTTGCAGCGACTTGCTTTATGGCGTGAGCAACGGTTTACCTCGGATTGCCTAATTGTTGTGGTAATCTTATGCTAAATAACTAAATAACCCATTTGTTTTATTGCGATAGCAATTTATGGGCGCTCCACAGCAGATTTCTGCCGTCGTCGTCGCCGTCAGTTTCCATATGACGTCAACGGCGATGAAATAGTCGCCGCGCTCCGGACGCTGTATGTGCGAGTGAAAGGGCGCGAGGGACGCGCGCTTTCACGGGGAGCGAACGCACGTCGGAGAGCAAACGCGCGTTCGCCGCAATGCTCCCTGAAGGGCTGTAGAATGAAGCGCTTCTTTCCTCCTTTCTATACATAGAGAGCAAACGCAACTTATTCCGTCGCGCGAAAGGCTGTGGGGGGACGGGTAGGAGGGAGGGGAGGCGACGTTTAGCTGCGGCACGAAATACGTATTTATATAAAAACGCCGCGCGCGTTCGGTGCGAACGCGGGCAAAACGCCGACGGCGTCGACAGCAGTTCTGCGCGTTGCTGGTGCTGCTGCATGTCCCAAGTTTATACAGCTGATAAAACTACTATCCTTACTCCGTATAGATCTCTACTAATTTGCTATCACAATTGGTGCTTCGCCTTTCGGGTGAAACTGCGACAAATGTTTTGTTAACCTCGCTTTTTGTTCCCAATTTGTTTTTACAGAATGCGCTCTGTGGACCGGTGTTGAATAGGACGTAAAATGTTTGATCTATTCTCAGAACAGTAGCAATATTAGGTTAAAAGAAATACGCTTGCAAGAGAATGCTTCGCACGCGTTTTTTGTTCGTTGCAACTGTTACACACGCAGAAGAATCATTTACAGAACTTTCTCATAGGTACCCAAGGCAACAGCGGAGGTTTTGTGAAGTTGTTTCCATCCTCCGAGTAGGCAGGCAGTGTGAGATATATCCATTATGTACATTGTAGCACAGGTCGCAGATACGTGTTGTTGATGTGCATTTCGTACATTGACATGTTCTAATTTTTAATTAAGCTTTCCTATTCATTTTTTCTTGCGCTAAGTATAGTAGGACGCCACAGGGATGGAACAGACACTGAAATGAAGCGGACACGAAGTGACACACGGGTGACACATAAGTGACATCCTACTGTACTTAGCGCAAGAAAAAAGTTGTCGCAGTTTCACTTGAAAGGTGCGATTGCTTGAAAGGTGCATCGATTGCGATAGCAAATTTGTAGAGAGCTATACGGAGTAATGATATTAGCTTTATCAGCTGTATAAACTTGGACATGTAGCAGCACCGGCAACACGCAGAACTGTTGTCGACGCCGTCGGCGTTTTGCCCGCGTTCGCTCAAAATGCGTGCGGCGTTGGTGACTGTTTCCGGAGCCTCTGATATAAATAGGCAGTTGGTGCCGCAGTAAGCGTCGCCTCCCTTCCCTCCCCCTCCCCCCCTCCCCCACGGCCTCTCGCGCGTCGGAAGAAGGCGCGTTTGCTCTACATATATGGTGATTGTAAAGGAGGAAAGAGACGCCTACTTCTGCAGCCCTTAAGCGAGCACGGCGCAGAACGCGCGTTTGTTCTCCGTCGTGCGTTCACTCCCCGTGAAAGCGCGCGCCCCTCGCGCCATTTCACTCGCACATACAGCGTTCGGCGCGCGGCGACGATTTCATCTCCATTGATGTCATACGGAACCTCACGGCGACGGCGACGGCAGAAATCTGCTTTTGAGTGTCCATATAATTGCTATCGCAATAAAATGAATGCACACCAACTAGCCCAATTCATAGCTCTTCTAAGCTTTCTTATGTTTCTGATTTGGGGTTGTGTGGGAACACAGTAGTCATTTTGGAGAAGTTCTAGATCGAAGTCAACAATCTAAATTTTCAGAAATATATAACACGAAGAAATCCTTCCATATGACAACCGCTGGACCTATTTTACTAAAACGTGTCGCAGTTTAGAGAAAACAGAACTGTGGCAGTTTTGCGTAATGGGAGCAGCATTGACAGCGCCAAGAAGGTTTAGCGTGGCGTTTCATTTCATAGGAGGGTGCGACGCTGCACGCGATGCAACGCCTGTTGGGAAGCAGGAACAGCGCCCTGACAGGCACCAGGTGTCTCACAACGCTCGCGGCAGGAGCGTTCCCAGTGGCGTTGCAGACTGCCCAAAAGATGAGACACGCGGGAAACCGTTGGTATTCTCGATGTTATCTCTTCGCCAATTTTTCTGCTAAACGCACTCGCCCTCGGCGAAGACGCTCCAACCCTTCGCGCATGCGCCGTTAGCAGGACAGCACAACAACGACGGTGATGGCGCCGATGGCGTGAATGCGCCAAGAGCTACCCTCATGAGTAAAATAACTTTCTAACCAATGCGCAGCATGCTTTTAGACGAGGATATTCTAGGAATACTCAGCTAGTCCAAACCATACATGATTTTGCAGTGGCAATAAACGAAGGAAAACTGACGGACGCTATATTTATGAATTTAAAAAAAGTATTCGACAACGTTTCGCATAATTAACTAGGTAATGTTATAAAATACGACAAGCTACTCACATGGATTTCAGCTTACCTCAAAAACCGTCGCCAGTTTGTGGTATTAAGTAACTCTTCTTCCCCTACAGTTTCTGTTGGCTCTGGCGTTCCCCAGGGATCCGTTCTTGGGCCGTTTCTTTTCTTGATTTTTATCAATGACATTGTCTCTACTATCTCGCTTTCTATCAGATTGTACGCCGACGATTGTGTGCTGTATGAAAAGATTAATACTACTGAGGATCAAGCAAGGTTAAAGAACGATTTTGCAAAGTATTATCTTGGTGTGACAAATGGCAAATGTGTGTCAATTATGATAAAACAGTGTTGATGCACATAACACAAAAACGAAAGCCTCTCCTATTTAACTACACTACTAATAATAATGATCTTTCTGAAGTGAACAGCTACAAGTACATAGGGCTTCGGATCTGTAAGAACCTCTCCTGGACAGAACATGTGGATAACGTCACCGCTAACGCCCTCCGCAAACTATTTTTCCTTCGATGTGCTTTGAAGCTCACGCCCCCTAGTTCACGCTTTCTCGCACATAACACCATTATTCGTCCCATGTTAGAATATGCCGTCATAATCTGGGATTCCTTCACTAAACTAACACTGCTAAATAAGAGAGAGTTCAAGAGAAAGCAGTACGGTTTATTTATAACTCATATGGCCGCTCATCTATCACTCATGTACTTAATCAAAGGGGTTTGCCTCCAGTCTCTCATAGAAAACGTATCCGTCGTTTAAAGTTCTTTTTTCAATTACTCCAAGGTAAATACAATCGTAACACATTCAACATTATATCGTACTCCTCTGGACATAACAGAAGACAACGGCACGATTTTACAGTGACACCATTATACGCTGGAATTAACTCCCATAAGTATTCTTATTTCCCCAGAACGATTACAGATTGGAATAATCTTACTAATGATGCAATATCACAAACGTCACTACAAATGTTTGAAAGCTATCTTTAATTTGTTAACATCGTTTGTACTACATTATATCCTTCTGTTGCATTTGTGGCTTATCTTTATGCATTTATTTTCCTTGATCTCGACTTATGATTTATTTATGAATTGATTTATTTCTTTTGGAATTATGCTGGCTGTTTCCAACGGCTCTTTACTTGTATATTGTATACCCACCCTGCTTAAGTCTTGTATAAGATCGCAGTATCAATAAATAAATAAATAATAAAAACATTATTCTATATAGCAAAAACAACTCAATTTCAGCAACTGCAGCAAACAAATTTAGATATGGACTTCGAATGTCCTACAAAAACTACCGCATGTTGGCCAAATTGAAAAAGACGGGAGATCCCACGCCCTGTGGGAATCGATGTTATACGAATGCGAAGCAGAGTGCGGGGAGCCGACCAAGTTAGCGGAAGGATCATGAGAACACCAAGACGTAGGCGGCTGTTTCATGACCTACATGACACGCACGTCATGACATTCTTGTCATGACCTCTCATTTATGTCCGAACCCCTTTCAGTGGCTTTTAAGTGTTAATCTCTTTTCGTTGAGTCATTGTCATTTTTGCTGAGTCATGCTCATGACTATGACTTTTATTATGATCCTTTAGTGTTTCCTTAACTCAGTACTCACGTCTGAATCGATGTCGGGGGGTTTGGGGTTTTATATTATTTCGCTGAGCCGTTGTCATTCTTCCTCAGTCATCCTCATGACTATGACTTCTACCATCATCCCTTATAGTTTACTTCACTTAGTACCCATGTCCGAACCCATTCGAGTTACATACTAAGTTAACGAAACGACCATGAGAGCACCAAGACGTAGGCGGCTATATAGATAGATACTGTCAAAGTGGCAAATGTTCGCTAAGAAATGCTTCGCATTCAAAAAAATAATTGAGAGTTAACTTTCTCATTTGCGTAATGCGAAGAAGTCGTGTTTATGGTATAAAACAGTTCTTATTAATTCATTTAATTTTTCTGCAGTGAAGAGGTATTGATTTGCGAGGTGTTGTACGTAAAGTGACGCGCACTTCGGCGCACTGGTGTACTTTTGATGCCCAGTGGCCCAAGATTGCGTCAAAGAGGTTCATTCAAGGGCGGCACAAAGGCACTGCCACACATCTTGCACGATGCAGAGCATAAATGCCTCCGTCATAAACAAAATACCCAGGGGGACATCTCAGTGGCACACCCCGAGTGGCACCAAGATTGGTTCTAAGGACACATATTCTACTTACATACCTAACATTTTTATACTACACTTTCATCATTATCGGCCCACAAACATGGCTAATCAGTGGTTAGAGCAATGTGCCGAATTCGTGAAGAACGTCTCGCAAGTTTCTAGCTCCTTCACTTTGCACCAAAAACAAGTACCGCCATTCTTTAATTTGCATCTCTTAGAGCATCCTAAGTGAAACATATGACATATAAGCTCACAGCTTACGTGGAATTGTTTAATGTTTGCGATGGCTTTGGAAAAGTTGTACTACAAATTAGTGTTGAATTTCAAAGCAAATTATATTGCATCAGTTGTGTGCAGCTTAGATCTCCTAATACGTGCACCTTACGCAACTCTGCTTTTTAATGACATTGCTGAGTTGAAGTCGTAAACTGTGTTGTCTAGCTTTTTTTCAAGCTTTTCATTTATCGTTAAGTTTTTCTTTAAAAATATGACTTATAATGAAAGCTCGCTTTCACAGTTACAGTATTCTGATCCCATTTTTTAATGTAAAAAATCTCATAAAAATTGATGCAGTGGTTTCCGAGAAAACTATTTCTGCGTTGTGATGTTTTTACATGGGGCCGCCAGTGTATACATCGTTTCTCTCGCTTGGCGTGAGTGCCCTTTGTTGACTTATGGAGATACAAAGTATGAAACAGAAGCTTTCTTTGCCAAGCTTCCCGTACTTTGCTCAACATAAATGCGGCGGCCGCTAGCGCCGTCGTCATGGCCGTCGTTGTCTTCTTGCTCAATAGCTCCCACACCTATATCATAAATAATCATCCATACTGCGTCTACAGATGTGCCGGCTACTAGCTGTGTTTTGTGCCGTATTACTCGATGAAGCAACCTTACCTGAATATTCTCACTGCAACGATCATGCTACGCCTGTAAGTGTTCAGTTACTTTACTTAAGCAAAGTATTCGATGGCTTCATCCCCGGTGTTTGGCTAACCTGCTCAATCTGTTCCCTGGAGAGTAAATTGAACTAATCTCGGAGACATTGCAACAGGAATGTTTTCAGACCACGCTGACTGTGTAAGGCGGTTATGTGGGCCAGGTGGCTTGCGTGGTGGGGGTTCACACGTCTCGTGATTTGCCGGACGCGCACGCAGTCACTATAAGTAGAACGTGGTGCTGAAGATGAACATTTTATGAATTTTGACTAGCCGCCTTATGACAGATTCGTATCGTGTTGTTTCTAGCAACTCTCCTCATTCGGCATAATTTCTTTCTGTACCTGCGTATTAGTTGTTCAGAGCAGGAAAAGAAGAAATGTAAAGAACGGGATGTTAGCCAGCGCATAAACCGACAGGGTACCCTGTGCTGAGGTAAGCGGGTAACGAGAATTGAAAGTTATTGCAAGAGAAACGAACGGAAACCAAATAGTGACACACAGAGACAAACTTTGCACATAAAAATTTTCTGGATCACTTTCACATTTCAGTCAATCAATCAATCAATCAATCAATCAATTTTTTAATTATTTCACAAAAGCTTTTACAGATAGAGGTATGCAGAAGGAGGTCCCACAGTAAAACCTGAATTGAGACCTCCTATTCATGGTTAACATAAAAGTTACAATGGCAAGAACAGTAGCATAATCAGTACAATTGCAAAGATGATAAATAATTTCATTCCATTTCATTTGGTTTATTTCTGAAAGTGCCCAAGAACAGCTCTAGGCCTTAGTATTGGTGCACTTGTGTTACACAAAAGAACAAACAATAAAAACAACAAACTAAACAGAAAACCTGAAAGTACAGTGGTAAAATGCAACAAAAACGAAGTACATTATTGACAGAAATCAGATAATGAGCAAATAATGCAACATATATAAGTATATAAGAATATTAATAGACAACAATGTATCGGCCGTGTGTTATATAGTGAAACTAGGTAAAACTAACATAGAAGAGGAGGAAAAAGATAGGAAAATAAGAACAATTTAAAAACAACTTCAGCAACATGTTGACGTACAATGCGAACGGCAGGTCTAAAATGAAATCGGGTTATATAGTACAATGTATCACATACCTATCACGTAACAAAAAGTGTTTCAATTCATGGCAAAACCTATCGGTTTTCTGGAGTTTTATGACAAATGGAAATGTGTTCCATGATGATATGGCTGCAAAGTGAACGGTCTGTTAACCATAATTAGTAAGTACTTTTGGCAGAATGAAGTTATTTTGCAGCGCGAAACCTGTTGGGTTAGTGCTCGTTAGACATATTGTAAGAAATAGCGAAAATGTGATCTTGTCATTTATTAATAGGCAAAGAAAAGTGGCAAGATTGAATCTGACAAGGGCGCGAACGTCAAGAATGTTATTTTATTCTAGTAACTGTTTAGCATTGGCGGTGTGTTCTAATGGCCTGGTTCTGAATCCTTTGTAACGGTTTTAGGTGAGTAGTGTACGTGTTGCCACATGAGGTTATGGAGTAATTAATGTGAGAGTGCACAAACGCGAAATAGACTGAGGGCAATACAGGTCGTGAAAAAAACGCACGTGCCCTAATGAGAAATCGCATTCCATTTTAGGTTACAGTCAATAATAACACCTGAGTATGTGCATTTTTCACTTGCTGGTAATAAATGGTTACCAATGGAAATGGGCGGAATGCATAATGATGATTTATTTTGTGATGAGAATAGAAGAAATTTAGTTTTAGTAGGAATAATGCTAACTCTATTCATTTTGCACCATCCTAACAAGTTATGAAGATCACTATTGAGCCTGGTTGCTACCGTTGACAGACATTCATAAGAATCAATAATTTTTGGGCAAATGGCATATAGTATACATTTAGAAGATGCGAGGCAGTTAGGTAGATAAATAATATAAAGTAAAAAGAGTAACGGGCCCAAAATGGAGCCTTGTGGCACACCTAAATTAGTGATTTTGGGTTTAGAGTAAGCATGGGAAAGGCTAACAACCTAATATATGTCTCGTAAGTAGTTGCGTAATAGTAGTAATAGAGGACCTGTTATACCTATTGAATCTAGTTTAAGGTTAGGAATCTCTGGTCAATGTTATCAAATGTCCTTGAAAAGTCTAGAAATAAATATCCTGCAAATTTACCGTCTTCAATGGCTTTATTTAGTCGGTCAGTAAGAGATGCAAGCGCTGGGTCAGTAGAGTACCCGCATCGAAATCCAAATTGGTCATGTGAAAGAATATTAAATTTGTTTAGGAATTTTATCAGTCGCTTTTCGGTTATTTTCTCGATGACCTTGCTAAAGAAGGGTATACAACACAGATAGGCCTATAGTTAGATGGTAATGAGCGATCACCTTTCATAAAAACCTGACTAACCCTACCACGTTTAAGCTCGCGAGGAAAAGTGCCTGTTTTAAACATGAGGTTAATAATTTCAGACAGAGCAAATGCTCTTGATTTAGAAATAAAATTAACTTGACCAGAATGAATGTTGTCCAGCCCAGCGCTTGTTATTTTTACATTGTTAATTACCAATACCACCTCACCAGCAGAGGTTGGAAACATATAAAATGATTGTGCAAGGTGCTTTGATGCATATAAGTTCTGTTTTGCTTGAGTGGAGGTATTAGGAAAGAAAGAATCGCTGAAATCATGCGCAATCATAAGTGGCTCTAAATAAGTATTGCCATCGTGGGATATTTTGGATATGTTATCAGCTCCTTTATAGATTTTGACTAGCCCCCTAACGACAGATTCGCATCATGTTGATTCTAGCAAGTGTCCTAATTCTGCATAATTTCTTTTTGTATCTGCATATTAGTTGTTTGAAGACTACGCACAGTGTCTAGCATTTGAGACCTGCGCACTGCACGAAGTAATTATGTCTCGCTGCGTTATTTTCAGCACCTTTGCGTAAGCTGTGATCTTGCCTATACGCAATCAGTAGCTGTTCTTTGGTGTGTTTACATTGGGCGTATACAAAGTTTCTACTTGTCTGTTGAGATCAGAATGCCAAAAGACGTCTATATTTACGCTGTAATTTAAGTTAACGACTTTGGGCCTAACCTTGTCTGAATGCCTTCAGCCCTCATTGTGCACGCGATTCATGCTCGTCGGACTTCTACATGATTTTCGGCTGTCCCACGGTAGTGCTTTACAGGGACAGTGATAGTGGTTGATTTAATACATCTCGTATGTCTGTGTTATACTGACACCGGCGCGGCAGCTGTCATTGCTCTAGCCAGGTGTTCAGTCTTTGTAGCCGCCACGTGATACTATAAATGTGTATTGCTAGGGTGACACACCTTCATGCCACCGTTGATGATGTGAGGGGACTCAGCACCTGCATTTTTGTGACGTAAGCGCAATTTTTTTTTTCATTAAAGTGAGAGTACGGGAAGTTGATTTGGTCACGCGTACGATGATAACCCTTTTCAATGAGGGAAATGCAATACTTTATTACAGAAGGAGGCGTGATCACTTACGAACTACCAACCAATTGAGACGGCTGAAATAAGTAAACGAAATCAAGAATTGATTTGCGGAATGCATCAGTCTAAACACGCAAGGCAAAAAAGAGAGTCGGAAGGGGAGGTAAGGATACGGTGGGGCGAGGTATGTGCAGGGGTGAAGATGAGAATGAAGGAGTTAATAGGTGTTATTGTTGCACATAGATGCGAAAATATGAATACACGCTGCGCTGTGTAACAGCGCTATTCCGTGCTACACGGAGTTTCAGAAAGCACTGTCGATAACTGCAGAATACAGTGCGTAATTCTCACCACTGTCGTGCCGAGTGCATCCTGAATGTGTCAGTAGGGCCAATTTGAGCTTCCAGAATTTTATTTCTTGCCGATTGTTTAGAAAGTTGCCGCTATGAATTGTCGTGGTCTTAAATTCACGTTTTCGTGCCTCTGCAGGCCTCTCAGCACCAAGACGAGCATAATGGGGGGGGGGGGGGGGGGGGGAATTCTCGGGCTCGGTGAAGTACTTCAGGCGCTTGTCGCCATTTCAGATTTCTCAGCGATGCAAATTGGTTGGCGCTGCCACACTTCGCAAGCCTTGAAGTGAGAACTAGAAGCATCCACGAATTTGTTAAAATAGTTTTTACATGTACCCGAAAACTGTGTGGAAAAACATTATTCAATTTTGTATGTAAAGTCTTCTGCATTATCATTATCATCCTATTTTTGTGTCCCCTGCAGGACAAAGGTTTCTCCCTGTGATCTCCAATTACCCCTGTCTTGCGCTAGCTGATTCTAACTTGGTCCTGCAAACATTATAATCCCATTATCCTACATAACTTTCGGTCATCCTCGACTGCACTTCCCTAACACTGACACCCATTATGCACTGCTAATGCGCGCCGGACATCTGCCCTACGCATTACATGGCCGGCCCAGCTCAATTTATTTCTCTTGCTGTCAACTGGAATATCGACTTTCCCCATTTTCTCAGTGATCCACACCGCTCTCTTCCGGTCTCCTAACGTTCGCCTAACATTTTTCGTTCCACCACTTTTTGCGCGGTCTTTAACTTGTTCGCGAAATTTTTGTTAAGCTCCAAGTTTCTGCCCCATTGTTAGCAGACGTACAATGCAATAATTGTATATTTTTATTTTCAAGAAAATTCGTAAGCTTCCTGTCAGGGTTTGCTAATGCCAGCTGTACGCTCTCCAGCCCCTTTTTATTCCTTTGTAAACTTTCTCCTCGTGATCAGGGTTCCTTTGTGTAATTGATCATGAATTCTTGTTCCCTTGTCAGGCTACTTAACATTACATTCACACAATGCCTTCACATATGCCTGATTTAGTACCTGTATGGGTTACTGTGGAACTGCATGGAGGTATTCACCAACGCCTTGGCCTGAATGGACTGAGGATTTTGTTATGAAAACAGGGCGAGCTTCCGTTCGTGGTGGAACTACAGACCAATATCTTACTCCTGTGCGTGTCGCTTGAACACATAATTAAGACGGGCAGTGTCTGAAAATCCCCATAGGGTGCACTTATGTGTACTTCACACCGAGCAGGGGCAGCGAGCAAAGTTCAGAGTGCCTCTTTTTCATACAATTCACAATCTACTGTGTAGGCACACTACGTAATAATAGAAAAGAGCATAAAAATAACAGCACCAGTTTCGGTATCTACAGAACGGGTGGTGATCTAGCGAAAGAAACAAATTCTGCCAGTACCCATATCGGGATGAATGTCAACGTTAGTATGTCTAGCACTGAAACGAGTAGCGACATACCGTATTGCCAACGCCGAAACGTATATGTTGTCAGGCTCCTTTCTCGCGCTTCCCACTGAACATGCTGCTCCACCTAGAGACGCCGCTGGGGGGACCGCACGAGACGCGCACCCAATTCCACCAATCGCCAGATAAATATAAGGGATGATATTTGTCATTGCAGAGCGGCACATACGTCAAAGACGTCAAAGAGTTTCAATGAAGAGGGGCAGCAAACTACAGCCACTTATCCAGTGGTCCGAGTTGGTCTAAAAAAGAGGTTCATTGAAGAGCATCACAGACCGAGTGGCACACACCCAGTGATCCAAGTCGCCGTCAAGGAGATTTATTCAAGAGTGGCGCATATGTACACAGTGACTCCTACTCCGTGACCCAAGTCAGTCCAACGATTGGTTTTGAGCCCTGTTCACCCAGATGCGCTGTCCATTAGTCCACGGTCTGTCCGTGACGTAGATTGCAGGAATACGGTTAGGGACTGAGATACATGGACAGTTAGTTCCCGGAAACTGCGACGCTGATTGCACTAAAGATGAACAAAAACGGCAGAAGGGGCAGTCACATGTCCACACTTCCGGCTCTGGGCAAGCGTCCCGCCGCGAAGGGTCGTTGATAAAAAAACAGCGTGGAAGCATTGAAGTCGATATATCCAAGGTAGCGGCCTTCGTTGCCTTGCACAGTGAACACGTCAACGTGGTTTCCATGAAGGTTTTAAACAAGGACGACGTGATTGCCGTCAGCGACCTGATTGTACTAGTCACGGCATATTTAGCCATTGAGTCGTAGTGACGTCGCGCGAAACTGAAGCACGGGCCTTTCTTGTCTGTAGAATGTATTATAGCCGCACCACCTATACGACACGCTGGCAGCAGCGGCAGCAGTGAAGGTTCTACATGAGTTCATCGAGCTCGTTGTCAAGAGACAGCCGCAAATAGACAGCTCTGCGGGCATCCTACGCAGCTCTTTCTAGAAAGCACAAAGAGCTGACACGAAGAGCAGAGAGAGAATGGACGGCTTGAAGATGGCGGGGCGTTGATGCGAGCAGGCACGAACTTATATTTCCGCGACGGTCGGCGACGTTAGCGCAAGAAGGCATAAAACCTGTTAGGTCTGGTTCGTTAGAACTTTGTTCTCGGCATCACCAAGATTTTTCTGGTCTTGTTTTCGCTGTCGCAGCAATTGGCATCGGACTTCCGCGCCAAAATGGAGTCGAAATGATTGGCGAAAGACACTACGCTTTATGCATACTATTCTGCGAGTTGACGTCGCTGACGGTTACCCACTGGGTAACGTTGTTGCTTGCATGTTGGGTTGTTCTAGCATTTAGCTTTTGTCGCTTTGAGGATAAGTTGGCTGTGTTATTCAACTTTACTGGAACTTTCTACGCGGGTTCTTAATCAGTTAGTCACTATTCGGTTTAGTTTTCTCGACTCGATCTGCCCTTTAATTCATTCCTTGCCGCCATGAGTGTAAAAAATTATGGCTATATGTATGAGCTATAAATGGCACAAGAGCTTAAATGCAGTTCAATTGTGAACGATGTGATAAGAGCCTCGTTCGTTTATTTTATGTATCAAAGATGAGGCCAGATATAAAGGAAATAATGGTAGCTATAGAAAGAGAAACTGTTATTTTCACTTGCCAAATATGCACCTTCCGCATGCCTACTTGGGCGTGATTTTTTCACAAGGTCGTTTGTTTGTCATACAACGTGTGGCTCACTTCATGGTTTTATTGAGTCTCATAGGCATGCTTCGACAAAATATTTTTTAAAGAATTGCTTGATTAGGCTGCTACATTGACACGACCATCTTCATGCGCTGGTACATCTAACCATTGCACCTAACTGCGGCATACTATGCACGTTAAAAAAGTACAACGCTGCCATGACATCAGCCTTAATAGGGAAACAGGCCTACATCATGTCTGTTGATTCCTTCTGATTAGTAACAGTGAATATAAACGTTGGCAGCACACCACAAGTAAACAACGGCTGGAATATTATCCTGTTTAATGCTGGACATTAAAAAAATGAATGAAATCTTACGGGCACAAAACCAAACATGGAAAGCAAAGCATTTCTCAACTTTTAACAGCGGTGCTGTTTAGGCCAAGCGTTAGTCCGAAACGTGCGAGCAAAAAATGTCGGCTGATACTGGCGGTAGTGCAGAAGGGGTCCAAGCGCAATGGCACATACCCCTGTGAACTAGCGAAGCTGAGCCTGGATAAGTCTAGCTAAGCATGGTTGGGACTACTTAAGCTCAGTCAGTCATCGATAGCCAATCAATAGCTAATCAATATACGATCAATTATCAATAACTTCCGGAAAATGCTGGCAATGACAATTGGTAGTGTTTAGCCTAGCCCAAAAGCCAGGACTAGGTAGGTGCCCATCAACACCGCTGTCTCTTTAGCATTGCGCCGCCAGTACAAGCTACGCAATTTTGTTTTCGGAAATTGCATAATTCTACGCAAAGTTCCAAGTGGCTAGAGAGGTTCAAGGTCTTTTGTTTCCCTGACAATAAATATTAGAAAACAATTGCGCTTATGTTTCGGTTGATCTCCAAGCATTAATCATTCACCGGTATGGCTGTCAGTGTGAAAAATGCGCAAAGCCCGCGGTCGTAATATACCCTGCTTCTTGGCACAGCTGTCGTGTGGGGAATCAGCGGGACCCATTTTATAACCATTTGTTCTTGATCTTTCTTGAGAAATATATAGAATAAACCGATGTACATTTCGGCTATAGTCTCCGTTGTCTTGTGCGTTGCTTATATCGCAACGGGACTGTAACTGTCTCTTTCTTTCTACAGTCTTGCTTACATCCATTTATGGTTAACAGCTTCGAGTTTCAGTGTTGTAGTGCACGTTAAAGGACCCCAGGTGGCCGAAATTAATCCGGAGCCCTCCACTACGTCATGCCTCATAATCAGAACTGGTTGTGGCGCATAAAACCCCAGAAAGATTCATTGACAATATATAATTTTCTGGTTCGTTTGAAACATTTCATATCTCGGGTAACACGTGTAACTTAAGAAGAGTTTCCGGTGTCGTCTACAGACACCTTAAGCAGCAAACATCTTAAAACACAGACAATTAGCACGATACTTGAAACAATTATGAAAAGTGATCTAGGAAGAAAATTTTCATTTTTCTTTTCCTAAATATTTGAACTGCTCATACCTATGCTTATTCGGAGCAAACAAGCGTTAAGAATAAGCTTTATCTAGGGCGCCACATCGATGCCACCTGTTCGAATACATGTAAAACGCTGACACGCTTTTATTAGATTACCACTGGGCTGATTTTAATGAAAATTGGTTAGGTTGAGGGAGAAAGTCAAATTATAGTGATTGTAGTAAGCATAATTTCTATTTAAGGTCTTAAATTATCAAAAGAAATTTTCAAAAATTCGTAAGTTTGAAAAAAGTAAATGCATGAAGTTGACAAATTCGTAGCTGTGCACCTAGACCGATATCGCAGTTCAATAAACTGCATCCATTAGAGCATCCGAAGCGGACAAATTTGTAATGTCAATTTGTACCTTACTTTAATTTGTTGCTTTGTCTACGAGGGTATTGCAAAAGCTTTACCCAAAAAGTAGTGGTCTGTTTGAGAGCCATGACAATATAAGAATGTAGTTCGCTTTAGAAATTTACAGAATTGTGATATCTCTTGTCATTGTTGAGTTACGGAGTTTTAAACATGATAGTTTTGTTTTTTGAAAATTCAAGATGGTTGCAAATTTTTATTTAAAAATTCACGACCTAAATAAAAAATCGCAACTAACAGTCACTAAATTCTAGCTTAGTCTTTTAAATGCAACAAACATCATCAAACTTGGTGCTGTGGTTGCCTAGAAAAAAAGATTTCTCCTTTCCCATGTATTTAGAGAGCCCCGAGCTAAAGCTTCCTATTTCGAAGTCTTTGGTAGCCTTTATAAATTCAACCTAGCATTACTGCTTGTGACTACTCAATATACATCTCCGCCCGTACAGATAAACCAACCAAATTGCAGGTTCGCAAGCTTTTACATAAAATGTACACCTATTAAGCGATCAAAGTTTTTACTTTTATTTTCACTTCGTAATTTTTGCATTACACATAAAATAGATGTTTTTTTACAAGCTTCATTCGCTGCTTGTAGTTGTTGTAATGGAAGCAACTTTCCTTTCCTTAACTGTATCTCTGCTGCCACCGAACGACCGCTTCCCAGAAGGGAAAATTCATCCAAAGTGAAAGCATTTTGACTCGTCTCGAGAAAGGCAATACAGCGAGCAGGAGGGAAATTCGGCCATGGAAGTGGACCTACCGAGAAGGGGTCAGCTCGCGTCAAGAGGATTATGCAGAAGCCACTGGCTGGAGGCGTGCAGTTTTGCCCTTGAATCTGATCCGGCTTTAGTGGACAATGAGGGGGGTACCCTGACGAAATATGAATTGAACTTGCTCTTTGCTTCGTCGTTCCTGGTTGCATTTTTGCTCTTTGTCTTCTTCTTTTCTGGGTGGGGCCGTCTGGCCACAACCTTCGGGCACTGAGCCTTAAGAGGGATCTTCTTCGTGGACTCTTGAGACGCGAATGGAATTCCGTGTAATGCAATGAAAAGGGAGGCCAGCGGACTGGGTGCGAAAGGAAAACGAAAGATCACGCCCCGTCCCAATGACAACTATCGCGAAATAATGTCTTCCTGGCCTGACGTTCGATATTCCCAAGCCTGACTTAAGTCCTTACCCGTTGGTGACAATGGTTACGACGATGACGAGGATGGTAGTGATTGTAATAATTTTGAATATTATGCCACTATCCGCTGTGAAGCGGGACGGTTGCCGCAATGCCACCAGTATCGTCTTTCAAAAACGTATTGTTTTGTTTTCGTCTTCAAATATCTGTACAATGTGAAGTCTCTGTAGAAATGCGCTTTGCGCCGCTATCCTGTAGCCGGTTTTTTACCACGTTCCATAGCACGGCAGTTACATTTGATTCACCTGCTGTTTTCGAAACCGAGTCCATTTATCGGTCAAGATTACCGCTTCATCTATTGCTGAGCGAATTCTCGCATATTCTAACAGAATAGGGCCAATAATTTTTGCACCATCTTGGCACGCTAGGCACGAGCCTTATTCATCTGAAAATTTGTTCTCATAACTTTGCGTTTTCCAACGCATTGATCCGGATTTCAACAGTTCGGTACAACACTATGAGTTATAAAACTTTTCCTTCTTGTTTTCGCTTGCATTCTTTTTTCTTTCGTTTTTTTTGCATTTTGCTCTTAATTTCTCTTATGCAGTACACTGTTCAGGTGATGAGTTAAGCTTTATTGGATGATGATGATTTCTAATACCACCCATTTCAAAACGGGGCGACGACAAACAGGTATCTAGCCTGTTTTATGTAAACAAGCTTTACTACATCAATTAGAGCATATCATTTCCCCTCCCGGTGGCTTATACGCTTTATTTTCATTGAAACCTCTGTAGCTATATTGCAATGCTATTCATTTCTGTAACGACCGCAACTTCATTTCTTCATTGCTTATTTCCTACCAATACTCTAAAGCTATGTTGCTTATCTACGCCGCAGAGCAGTTAACATTCTCAATGTTGATCCTCTGCGCTTCTAAAAAATGGGCATTGCCGGTGGTCGAGGCTGCGTAAATATCTCGCCATTCCATTGAATACTGAGTCGTCTCCGAGCATTTGTTGTAGTAGATAAATCATTCAGCCTGTTGCTGCGGTACGTGTTCAGGCCACCAGCTCGGACCACCACTAGCAAGAATTTTCTGCTTGCCGTCTTTGTATGTAACAGTAGACTCATTCGTTGGAATTTGTTGCATCCAGTTTACCATCTGTTTCTTTCACTTTCTCTCGGTGACGGCATGTCGTCTATTTACACTTTGAATCAGTCTATATAAACTTTTAATTACACCTGTACTTGGCGTCACTTTTCTTAATCTTTTCCTTTATTCTGTGTCCACGCTTTTGGTTTTGCCGAACTTATAGAGAGGGGATGATCTAGCGGCACGTTGTGTGCCGAGTGCCTCTTTATCACATTCACAGGCGTGCACACAACACATATAGGCACATAAAGGAGCTATGTAAAAATATCGCCGGAGAATTTTGTTGGATTATTCGCCCCAGTTTCCGACAAAAAAAAAAAAAACGCGTGCACCTCACTTGTGCATTTTCTTTGAATATTGTTACGGGGAGTATTTAATTAACAGTAAACGGCTAGCGCTTGTCTAGTCAAGGCTGCACAGAGCGCGCAGGTTCCACCAGGTTTCAGTCCGACAACAGAGTCTCTGACCCAGCCCCACTACAATGTCTTTGTCTTTGCCATTGCTCGTAACATTATCCCCGGCCAAAGAAGCACCGTCCCGGTGCCTGTTGTGGTCAAAATGTGGTATCAGAGTTGTAAACATGTACGATGTCACTTCGTGGTGTGGCAGTCGATGAGGTGGATGCCATGGGTGATATCTCATAGGTAACAGGAGTCACCTGGCGCAGCACGCGGTAGCGCCCGACGTACGGCGACATTAACTTTTCACAGAGGCCGACACGACGAGATGGGAGCAAGAGAATGAATGATTGAATAAACTTTATTGTACTAAGAGTGGTGTGGTTAATCTCGGGTGGAGCCCTCTTGTAGAGCCCCACTGGCCGCGGCGGCTCGCCGGGCCTGGTACAGGGTCGCCAGTTGGCTTCCGAGTGCCAGCTCGGAAAGTCGTGCCTCCCAAAACCACGTTGTGAGTGTCTGTGATGAGCTCACCAGCCTGGGGAAGGACGAGAGAGCCCGGTGGGAAATCAGTATCCCGGTGTCGACGATCGTACATGGCCTTTTGTGCAGTCTGCGATGACGAGAGCCGAGCGCGGGCTACTGTGCGCGCGATGAGCGCGCGCGTGATGGCATCTTGCGCATAGGAAGTCGTGGACATGGAGGTCGGATCAGAAGGCAGCAAGGTGTCAAAGGGTAGTAAGGGATGGAGTCCAAAGAGAAGATAGAAGGCTGAGTAGTCGGAAGTTTCAAGACGCGATGAGTTGTATGCAAATGTGACGAGCGCGAGCGCAACGTTCCAATCGTAGTGGTCATGGAAACGTACATGGAAAGCATGTCGGTCACTGTACGGTTTAGGCGTTCGGTGAGTCCCTTGGTTTGCGGGTGATATGACGTCGTGAAGTTGTGATGAGTAGCACATGATCGAAGTGGATCGTCAACCACACGAGACAGGAAGCAGCGATCGCGATCTGTGAGTAGGTGACGTGGAGCACCATGTTGGAGGATGACGTCGTACAGTTGGAAGTCGGCTGCGTCTGTGGCGCAGCTGGTTGGCAACGCTCGAGTAATAGCAAATCGAGTGGTATAATCCGTAGTGACTGCAATCCATTTGTTGCCTTTCGTGGAAATTGGAAAGGGACCGAGCAAGTCCAGGCCCAATCGATAAAACGGCTCGGTTGGAACGTCAATTGGCTGAAGCAGGCCAGCAGGTTGAGTCGCAGGTTTCTTGCGACGCTGACACAGGTCACAAAATGTTACGTAGTGGCGAATAAACCGATAAAGGTCCTTCCAGAAAAAACGACGTCGTATGCGATCATAAGTTCTGGAGACACCTAAGTGCCTGGAAGTGGGGGCGTCATGAAACTGCAGGAGGACATCCCTGCGCAGATGATGCGGGACAACGAGCCGGAGTTTTGCGCCGTTGGGGTGCGTGTTGCGGCGGTAAAGAACGTTGTCCTGTAGTAAGAACATGTTGAGTGAAGGGTCGAGGGTGCCGGATTGCAGACGGTGTATAAGAGAAGGCAACGATGGATCTCTACGTTGTTCGTCGGCCACATAGGTGAAGTCTGTTATCGCCAAGACATAGGTGTCGGGGTCCGTTTCAGTGTAGTCGGATGGTTCAACGGGATGGGGGAGAGGCAGTCGGCGTCATTGTGTAACTTGCCAGATTTGTACACTACCGAGAACGTGTGCTCCTGTAATCGTAATGCCCAACGGCCGAGCCTCCCTGTGGGATCTTTAAGTGTTGAGAGCAAACAGAGCACATGATGGTCTGTTATGACCACGAACGGCCGTCCATATAGGTACGGGCGGAATTTCGCGACAGCCCAGACGAGAGCTAGGCACTCCCGCTCAGTAATGGTGTAATTCTTCTCCAACTGTGACAGAAGATGACTAGCCTACACTATCACACGGTTGGCTCCGTTCTGTGTTTGGGCGAGGATAGCACCAATACCATGGCCGCTTGCGTTGGAGCGAAGTTCTGTTCTAGCAGCGGGGTCAAAATGAGCCAGCACCGGTGGTGTAGTAAGGGCAGAAATCAACGACACAAAGGAAGACGCTTGGTCCGCGCCCCAATAAAAGGTCCCATTCTTATTGAGTAAGTCCATGAGGGGTCGAGCAATGTCCGCGACGTTGAGAACAAAGCGGCGAAAGTAGGAGCAGAGCCCAAGAAAGCTGCGTACTTCTTGTGTGGACTGTGGAACCGGGAACTCGCGGACGGCACGGACCCTGTCAGGGTCCGGTTGGACAACAGTAGCGTCGACTAGGTGTCCATGTCATTTGATCTGGTGGCGCCCAAAGGTACACTTAGATGAATTGAGCGGGAGGCCAGCCCGGCGAGAGATGTCTAGAATGGCCGACAGACGAGGGAGGTGGCTGTCAAAGCTGGGCGAGAAAACGATGACGTCGTCCAGATGACAAAGACAGGTCGACCATTTCAGACCGCGTAGAAGAGTGTCCATCATGCGTTCAAAAATTGCAGAAGCATTACACAAGCCAAACGGCATAACCTTAAATTGGTAGAGACCTTCGGGTGTGATGAATGCGG
The DNA here is from genome assembly GCF_013339745.2 of Dermacentor silvarum. Lineage (NCBI taxonomy): Eukaryota > Metazoa > Arthropoda > Arachnida > Ixodida > Ixodidae > Dermacentor > Dermacentor silvarum. Next base: position 34,800,466 of record NC_051164.1, read on the forward strand.
TCTTCTCGTGGCCGCGGTCATCGACCGCAATTTGCCAGTATCCCGAGCGGAGATCTAGCGACGAGAAATATTTGGCACCATGGAGGCAGTCGAGCGCATCATCAATTCGTGGGAGAGGATACACATCCTTCTTCGTTACGCGATTGAGATGGCGATAATCGACGCAAAAGCGCCAGCTCTTGCCCTTCTTTTTCACAAGCACTACAGGGGATGCCCAAGGGCTAGAGGAAGGCTCTATAACATCTTTATCAAGCATTTTCTCTACCACCTTTTGGATGACTTGGCGCTCAGAGTGAGACACTCGGTAAGGGTGCTTATGAAGGGGGCTGGCGCCTCCAGTGTCGATGCGGTGGGCCACGACATGTGTACGGCCTAGTGAACTGTTCGCAACATCAAATACGTATAGGTACAAAAATAGGACACCACGGAGTGCTTCACTTTGGGAAGGTAAGAGGTCGGGGGATATCATTTTGTCCAGAAGCGCCTGGGTTGGCTACGTTATGGCAGGTTGCGTCACGGTCTCAGCGTCAGCAGCGAATGCAGAAACAGTAGATTCTTCCCGAGGTGACAGTTTGGCTAGTGAAATTCCTTGAGGAAGAACATGGGTCGAAGTAAAAAAGTTGAGGACTGGAAGCAACGTTCTGTTGTTGGCAATAACCACTACGGTATGAGGAAGTGCGATGGTGCGCGAGAGGATCAGATCTGTGAGGGGTGCGACCACATATTAACCATCAGGGACTGGGGGAAACGGTGACACAAGGACGTAGGTAGCAGCCTGCGCGGGCAGTCGTAGAAACTCTGCGGAACGTAGGCGAGTGTTACTTGATGTGGCGTCATCAGGACACAATGGCAGTTCGAGCCGCAAAATGCCAGAAGAACAATCGATGAGGGCAGAGTGGGTGCTCAAGAAGTCAATAACAAGAATGACATGATGTGGGCAAGCGTCGAGAACAGCGAAGAGAACTGAAGTGTGGTGGCCGGCAACCGTAACGCGGGCAGTGCACATAACAAGAACCGGTGTTCGGGTGCCATCAGCTAGTCGCACAGTAGGAGAGACGGCAGGTGTCAGCACTTTTTTTTTAATTATGGGGTTTTACGTGCCAAAACCAGTTCTGATTATGAGGCACGCCGTAGTGGGGGACTCCGGAAATTTGGACCACCTGGGGTTCTTTAACGTGCACCTAAATCTAAGTACACGGGTGTTTTCGCATTTCGCCCCCATCGAAAGGCGGCCGCCGTGGCCGGGATTCGATCCCGCGACCTCGTGCTCAGCAGCCCAACACCCTAGCCACTGAGCAACCACGGCGGGTCAGCACTTTGCGTAGGCTCATAATAGCGTAGAACTCATAACAGATATGTGGGCGCCAGTATCAATGAGAGCAGTAACGGGCACGCCGTCGACGAGAACACCGAGCAAATTGCGTCTGGAAGTAGGGTTCAATAGAGGTTTTTCTGTCCTTGTCGTCAATGCAGCCTCACCTCCCGAAGCTGCACTGGCTAGTTTCCCGGGTGGTGTCCAGAGGAAGCCGGAGAAGGAGAGCGACGGCGTTGAGGGGAGGGCAACTGGCGACTCTGAGAGGGACGGCGATCGGCTGGACCAGTGTCCTTGTGCGGCAATGTCCGCGTAGGCCGATTCAGAGAGCGAAGACGGTGAGGATCACGGGCCGGAAGTTGGTGGTCGAGAAGAGGTGTGCTGTAGTACGGGTCACGATCTTGGCGGCGGTCACCGCGAAAACTTGGTCGGTAATTCCGATGATTGCGGCAGTGGCGTGAAATGTGGCTGACGCGAGAGCAAGAAAAACAGATTGGTCGATCGTCTGGCGTCCTCCACTCAGAAGGGTTGCGGTAGCGGGGTGTGAACCGGGGAGCGGAAGTGGCAGCAGCAACAATTTGGGCGTGTTGTGTTGAGTGGGAGGACTGGAAGGGCACATGGGCGCAGGGGCATAACTGGTGGCTGGTGGAAATAGGACGCCCATATTTCCAACCTCCTGACGTACGACGCCTGAATGAGAGATATTGTCGCCAAATTGTCGTGAGCAGGTGCCTGATAAGTGGATGGAGTCATGGCTTCGAGCTCCTGGCGAACAATCCTGGCCAAGTTGTTAGGCGGCGAGAACGGAGGGGGCGTCACGGGATCTTCGCACGAGGAGGTCGCAGCTGTATTCGGGAGTCTGTTAAAGCGCTGAGTAATCCGCCTGCTTTTTGCTTGTTCAAACCGCCGGCATTCAGTGATGATGGAGTCAACCGTGCTGCAGTGCTTACACATGAAGATGTTCAAGGCATCGTCAGCTATGCCTTTCAACACGTGGCCAACCTTGTCCGTCTTTGGCATGTCTTTGTCAATTGTGCGGCACAAGGATAGTAAATCTTGCATGTATGCGACGTACGACTCCGTGAACATCTGAGCTCTGGCCGCCAACTCGTGCCGGGCTGTCATTTGTCGCGCGCCCATCGGCGAAACAATGCGCGCATCTTCTCCTTGCATAGCTCCCAACTTGTAATTTCTTCTTCGTGCGTGTTAAACCACACGCGAGCCGTGCCCCGTAGGTAGAAAATGACGTTGGCAAGCATCAGGGTCTCATCCCAGCTGTGGTGCTTGCTGAAATGCTCGTACAATAGGAGCCAATCGTCGACGTCATTGTTGTCCGTGCCGCAAAACGTGCCGGGGTCGAGGGGATGCGAAAGGACCACGGTTGCCGGAGCCGCGGGCGCGGGCTGCGATGACTGCGTACTGTCTTCGGCGTGGCGTGGCGTTCGCTCCGAAGATCCAGAGCCGGGTGGAATAGAGCCCGCAACCTCCACCGAAAAGATGTTACGGGGAGTATTTCATTAACAGTAAACGGCTAGCGATTGTCTAGTGAAGACTGCACAGAGCGCACAGGTTCCAGCAGGTTTCAGTCCGACAAGAGAGCCTCTGACCCAGCCCCACTACAACATCTTTGTCTTTGCCATTGCTCATGACAATATTATAACGCCAACCAGAGCTACAGGGGTTGTCGATGTGTTTTTGTATGATTCATGCCATTACTGTTTTACTAGGTATATTCCAGGCAATCGTGCAGGTTTGGCTGTCAGCATGCATTCTCCAACTAGTGTTCTGCTGGTAGTCCTGGCAGACTTTGGCATTTACGGCGTTTTATCTATTGTCTTTCTTTTATTTTTTTCCCAATGACTGCAGTGCTTCAACCCATCAGTCGTCCCGAGACTTTGTTAGCATATTATAAAAAACCAAGAAAATCATGCTTTTCAGAGCGTCTTAACCTCCTTTCTCTTCGCACGTTGTTATCGTTGCACCAATTTATTTCTAAAATATATAGATTAAGCCTGGTGGACTTTAAGCGACAGTCGTATATATCTCTAGAAAATAATAACTGCAGAAGTATCCCTTATAGTTCCCGCTGTTCACGGAAAAGTTCGGAAATGTGGCATCGACCACACTTCCATTCCACTATGCCCACAGTACATGCCACGGCACTCCGCTACACATGCCTGCATTTCCTGACGCGTGGCCCACCCGATGTCAATATGCTTCGGTGCCTAGCGAGTGCATCATCGCAGGAAGTCTGACGCTGTGCCGACTTACCGTGCGGAGATCGACTGAATTATGCAGCAACGGCTTCTTTCACTTTCTTTGCGGCATTTCGCCTGAGCAGAGCTTGTGCGCGTTTTCTTTCACAGCTTTTGCTTAGAATCACACCCGCTTCCGCGATTTCATTAAGCCCTAAGGCTTACTATGGCGTCCAACGAAAACTCCTTTCAAACTCGAGTGCCGCGTAAGACGGCCGGCATCCTGCCTAAATTGGTTTCGTGAGCAGCTCGATGGAAACTGAGAGCCTGTACAGTGGTCGCCGCTGGTCGCTATACGGAAAAGGAGCGGAATCAACGTGCTCGCTTTCAAAGGGCATTGTTGAACTCAAAAAGCCACCCAGCGAAAATTCCTGACTGAAAATTTGCTTCTGCGGCATCAAATTGGAGTATAAATAGGGAATGAAACGGGAAGTCCTCTTTGCTCGTGAAACAAGACAAACTGTAGGTATACCAGCCTATCAATGAACGGTAACAATTTGGGTTGGTATTGCAATATGCCAATGAATGCAACATGAAAGCTCTGTTTAATCATGTAGAGTTTGACCAAGCGGCCGTTCTTAGAAAATGTTCGACTAAAGTAACAGCACGAAGATGGAACTTGGACCAAATAAAACGAAGAAGTGAACAGGGTGCTACGTGAATTAATAGTCTGTTCCTGGTTACAGTTGCGCTGAAGTATCAGCAGCCCTTGATTTCGTATTAGCAGTTTCGTCAAGTTTTTTTAACACAGAACCACAAAATAGCCTGCGATACACTATCATTTCTATGACCATCCGCATACCGATGAAAGACTTCCGATCTTAGTGCCTCTTCTTCGACGATGCTACTAATGCCGACGTGTTTCAGTTATAAAGCGTTGCATATTGAGCTACTTGAGCGATTACACTGCACGTTGAATTGTTCGCAGTTGAATTCAATTTTTATTTCCGTTGATGTCCAAAATATATTGAAAATAATGCTTAAATATAGTAGAAGGTATCGTATTCGCGACCATGAGCTGGATGTCTCCTGTCAGTAGTTAGAACAAAATGAAATAATTTATAGAATTCCTTAAATTATACCAAGCGTTACTACAATAAATAAAAGAAACATGTCATTGAAGGCGCATTTGGGCGAAGGCAACCTTGCATGCGGGCCTTCGACTTCCTGCAGCATGTCTGACTTCAGCAGCGGGATTGCATAAAGTATTTTGGGGCAGTTGAAGGTGCCTTTGTAATTTACACAGTAGATTTTCTGTTTATGAATTAGACGAATTCCTCATCTAGACTACGAGGATACGCAGACAGACACTGCGAAACAGAAACCGCAGTCCAAAGAACAGTCATTTAGTACAGTGTATTTTGCACCTTTATCTCGAAACATCAAAGAACAGTTGCAATCAAATGGAAACTTCAACATTGCAAGTGCGCAGGTATCCTCGGTTCCGCGTGGTCTTCGCGAGGCGGTCCATCGGTATACTGTTGACTGAACTTTAAGGACAACGCAACAGAAAAAACCTGCACAAGCTGTTTTAGCCCTAATTTGCGTTAATTATTCTGCACGTGGTATTGTGCTGTGATAGCGCGTGGCAATCGTCACCGACTGTAATTGTGTGTCTGCGCTCAGTGCCTTTCTCTTTACTTTCGTCCTGTCTCACCATTTTATCGACCCCGTTACGCAGTGTTTGCTAGCAAACTGGGAGTTTCATTTCTCATTCATCTTCGGCATTACTCCCTTCTGTTTTCTCTTTATCTTGTCTAGTAGGGATAATGGCAAGAGTGGGATATAAAGCGGTCGTAAATCTCTCCCCATTTAGGTAGGTAGGCCGAACTACCGCTCGCTGAAAGATAATGAAGAGGGACATGTCATGAACGGTTTCCCAACTCACTTGCGTAAAGAGCCTTCAAGCACGCAGTTGCTATGCTTTGTCGATCCCATAGAAAAGGAACTACGGCTTTCTATCGCGCACATAGACGTTCTAATCCATGCAGGATAACAGAATCAAACAAGCGACCTGAATCGAACACAAAGGACCCAGATGGTTCGGGAACGAATTGATCTCGCTCTTGCTCACCGGGTTGCTTGGACAGCCGCGGCAATCTCTTCTCGCTCTCAGCTCATCCATTGACCCAATACCCTGCTGTTGCTCGGTTACCCATTTTGTCTTATTTTCATTCGTTCTACACTGCCGCTAATATTGCAGCGCATTGTGTTTTTGTTTTTCTTGTGTTGGTTTCGCTTCACTGGAGCGGATGGGCTGTTCTCGTTGCCATGGCGCTGAAGAAAATCTGCGTACCTCTTAAACGTTATGTAACTGTCCACACTATCTGAGCAGACCATACCGTACATTTATATATTGGCGAAGCCCAAATAAACAAGCGCTGTCTAGATTGGTGCTGATTTTGCTTAACACGGAATCATTCAGGCTAAGGAGATAGCTGGTATCATTTTATACCTGCTTCGTATTACTGTCATGTAACTGGACAACTTTAAAGAATAAATATTTGAATTATGGGGTTTCTCTTCCCGAAAATCCACGACAGATAATGAAGAACGCGTGGTGACACCCTTTCAAAATGAAATGGAAGGTCGAAAGCCTTCTACGGAACGCTTCGTGATCACTCCTACGTTTTTGATCATTTGTTCTCTCAGCCACATCAGTGGTTACAGTGGCACTGATGTTTTATGTGTGCTTGTTTGAGCATATAGTATTGCAAACATTGATTAGTTGGGTGCACGTAATTAACTGAGCTGAAATAGTGTACACAACACCGAGAATTGTAGAGCTTTGAGATATGAAAAAGCAGCGACTGTTGAGTAGGTATTTGAACGGATGCTCTTGTGAGCGGAATGATGACTTCTATTTGCATTCCATTTTGTTAGTGCAAGTCCCTTGCTCAAAGTTGTGATAAAAGCAAACTTTTGTGGACCTACAGCCTTTGTCAAAAGTGTACGAACAACTCCGCGTCGTCGCCATATATGTCGTTCGGTTGTGTGCTCTGGTTCCCGTCACAGTTTTTACACTGCAGACCTGTTGAGGTTGAGCACAAAGTCTCTTTTCATCGCCCAGAATGCTGGAACTTTTCGGGTATCAACTTCTGTACTTTTGACAAAGACTACAAAAGATTTACACTAGTTTATCACCAATCAAGAACTCAAACATACATGGAGAGAGAAAGAGCGCAGTGTGGAAAAGAGCAACATATTATCAAAGCTGTCGCATTCGTTTTTTTAGGAATGACACGTAATCAGTGCTGCGTGTCACAAAAGCGGATAGCAAAGTCGTATAACATGGCGCGTAGTACATAGTGCAGTTCATTATGCTGTATTTTGCGCGTTTTAGAACACTATATCCAATTTATATGTTTGTTCATCTGCCATCAATAACATTTCCATCCAGGGTCTCTCTGCTCAGACAAGCGTTAAACTGGCATGACTACATATCGTTTTTTTTTTTTGAGGGCGAAGATTCTAGGCATTAACCAACATTGCGGATGACCTCACAAAAAAGTTAGTTAGTTAGGGAAGGTTTTATGGCGCAAAAGCAACTAAGGCTATGATGCGCCTTGCACAAGATGAAAAAAAAAAAAAGAAATCGCACGGTACCTGTATGAGTGACACCTAGATCATGTATCCATCCCATTAGCTGAATTTTCTAGTTCTTGCGTGAAGCAGAATCCGCTGATCCGTAAGCGCGTCATGTACACACAAACTGCCCAAGCCATTTTCGCCCAGAAACTATAGCTTTCTTTTTTTACTGAGAGTGGTTTTGTTCAACAATTTGAATTCTCGCACATTCAAACCGTGTTTATCAAACGTTATGTAATCAGCGCTTGTGCTGTCTATTTTTCGCCATTGTTTTCGGTGGCACTAGCCTAATTTCTCTATATACGTACGAATTGCTATTTGGAAGCAACCAGTGGAGGGTTTTACGAATGTTCTGCAGTGCGGTAAAACGTATCGCCACTCGCAATTGGTGCAAAAAGATTGCTCTAGATGGGAACTTTGTTCTTATTATGTCTGTGTTCGAATTTTTACCCTAATCTTTACCTCAGGGTGGTAATTAGGAACGGTGACTGCTAGGATAGATGACTTCAACAATTGTATCGCATCAGCGCAAAAGTTACTGATCTCCAAATTTCGCTTGCTGTCGCCGAGAGGGTAAACAGCTTCCTAAATTGTTTAATTGTGGTACAACGTGTGCTACTGTCACCTGAATATGTAAACACATTTCGAGAGTAAGTGAAACATGTATACGTAAAACAACTGAATTTAAAGGATCGGGAACAGTTGCGACACGCATAGAAAGTTTTTTTTTCCCAATACGCATCGCAAGACAGTTAAACTAGACTTTCCCCAGTTCTACTGGCTTAAGTCTGTTACTCGAGTTTACAGCACCTCCATCTCACGTAACTCGCGCACACTAATCCTGCAGGGCGGGATAATCCTTATTCAGTGTCAATTATTCAGAAACGCATGGTCTGCAGCATCTAGAAATGATGAAACTTTTGCACTGGCTACTAGACACACTCAGACCATGCCGCTCGTTTCCTAATTGACGTTCTGCTTTCATTTATCTCCCCCTTTAATGTCGTACTGGTGTCATACTTTTAGCAGAGAAAGTTTTTATAGCTAGGCTCCGGTTAGCTACCTTATTTCGCGTGAAAAATCACTAATGCATTTGTGCAACAGATTGAAAGCGTTTAAATCAGAGCCCTCAAACTAGTGCGATGCCTGTGACTGAACTGCAGCACAAGTCGGAGAACAGGCAATGCGAGAGCAGCCGGCTCTGACAGCGAATCGCCCTATTTTCACAATAACAACATTGTTATGCGCAAAGTGCTGGTTTCACCCGCTACAGCATTGTCTGTCTTGGCATCCGAAATGCCTGAAGACATGCCACCACTCTCAGACTATTCATGACGTGCAAATGCGCACAGAAATTGCCAGGCAAGAATGTAGCGTGATTGCGAACTGTAGAAGCGCGTCTAGCTCTCGGCTGCATATTGCCAAAGTGGCAGAACATTGATCTACAGGGGCACACAGGCGAAATACAGCGTTTTCTTAGTCACACCTATATTCAGGGTGAAACTAAAGAAGTGGCATGACAGCGACATGGATAACAGGAAAAAATACGGATACTGTAACCCTAGTTTCGAGCTCCTAACAACTATGCCAACGAAAAGTCTCTGAGAGCCAGTTTCCTGATTGATACATTTCAGCTGCATTTAAACTCTTCAACGTGACAGCCAGATACGAACGCGCGGCAATTTTGTCCGTTGATTTTAGAGTAAAGGTGTTGTAGACGGGTTGCTATGAATCTCTCCCAGGCGATACAAATAGTATTGGGATAGTTGTCTTATATGTCCAGCCGTCTACGAACTAACTAAGAACGTGAGCCTTGAGGCTTTAACAGTCCTTTTGACATCACGTGAGGGCCGAAAGAATGGAGTTCAGACAAATCATCTAGGATATCTTTTGTGAGCACTTTTAGCAAGCACGTAAAACAAAGCCTTCCCTGTCCTGTCCACCTCTGAATTTTATGCAGCCATGTCACTTACTTAAATACTTCTCAACCAGACACACAGATAGCCCCCAATCCTTGTGATGCACACTGTATTACCAGCCCTTTTGAGATCGCGTGAGGGTCCAAAGAATGTAGTTCAGACAAATCATCTAGTAAAAGTACAACTTGGCACAGGAAATAACGCTTCATTTCGGATCTAAAACAGCGCACATGGCAACCAGGATGACGTGTCGATCTATCTTTACATATTTATTTTTTATGAGCGCTGTCTTTAATACTAAATGGGGATGGGGCATGCCACAGCTGGTCAAACGCTGGCACAAAAGTAAATCCAGTTTACCTTTATTAAATGTGTTTCCACACCGCTCCTTTGTAACGTGTTAATGCCATTTGCAGTGGATTTACTTCACATTACGATGTACATAGAATGTGATTCACTGACACGCCATCTCACAAGTACGCGCATCAGCCTTGCGAAAAATGTGCCTTTTAATTGTTTCGCGTGGGTTCACCACGCTTTCAACGCCAGGCTCCAGTCCGTCGCACAGCACGAGCAAGGTGGCGCGTCTAAATGGTGGCTGTTGCTTGTTATTTGTAGCTTCTAACTGCCTCGTCACATGTGCGTGGAGCTCTATAATACAATATATTGTTCCTCCATTCAATGGGAACCGACGTGCTGTAGACTTCAATGCATGAAAAATATTGCACCGCACACTTTCATTGTTCGTATCCCCTCTTCTTTATCTGAATTCTCATTTGTGCGCCAATCGTGAATTCCTAGCTCTTTAAGCTTAAGTCATTAGCAGCGTGGACGTTCCTTACTTCCATTATTCGGACGAATCTAGCGAAGTTCCAGGAAGGAAATGATCCGTGGGCTGTCGACGGCTGCGCATGTAATCTCGCCGGTTTCGCTGTGATGCCCATGCACTGCCTGCACGGATGTTATTGTCACGAAATAAAGTTTTTCATTCATTCATTCATTCATTCATTCATTCGTTATTGTCGACATCCCGTTAGAGCCGGTTTCATTACTTCGGTCTAGTAAGCCTCTGTAGTATCAACTGGGTGGTTCAGGTGAACGTGTTTGCGGACTTTGGTGCCTGTCAAAACACTGGTGTAGTTTGTTGCTTATAAGTATTCATGTTGTATGGACAGCCAATTTACCGCTACGTGCGTCGTCCCGTTCGATTGCTTCTGTGCAATCTGAGATATCAATACCCCCGGCAGACAAGCCGGAAAAACAGAATAGCGCCTCATACGCTTATATTGTATTCATTTTTCTTTTTTCTTCTGTTCACTCGAGCGTTAGTTCCAGCGTTGGCGTTTATATGCTTTCTCCCAGCAGTGCCTTTTGTTGAATGTGTTTCTGTTCCGCTTCGCTGACGCGTATATATTGCTTTTTAGGATGCAATCTGCGCCACTGCTTTAATTTTGTCCCCAACACGCCTCAGGACTGGCGTGGTGGGTGAGAAACTTTACCGATTCAGTTCTGGATGACTTGCGAGAAGTGAAGCTGTAATTGTGGGCACTTTATACGTGACCGCAAGCGTTACTTGATTCTTTTAAAAAAGTTACTTTGATATATATACGTGGGAAAAGAAGGACCGGACACGGACATTCAACCGATACTATTCTCCACTTCCAATCCTGCCTTTATATGTAACGTTGTAAGCGATACTCATTGATTCGTCTAATGAGCGCGCTAAATGAAGAGAAATAAAATGTGACACGAGTAAAGATGAACTTGCCAAATGCCATCCAACCGCTGGCTCGCTGGCCAGGTATGCCGCACACACACTCTTCTTCACAATAAATGTCACAGCGTGCAGTGAGCATTAGCTCTTCCAAGCAGGCTGCATGATTCTAACCACGTTGGAGTCCCTAAGAAGTGTCGTGGAGTTTCCAGAAGTTTGTCACGTGGCACTAAGCTTTTCGCGAACTTTTGCAGGAATTCCGGCAAGTTATCCTAAATATCAGGTGTGATTAGTTCGACCTAGTTCGAACCACCTTTTTTTATTTCACGCTTTCCCACACGGAATAATACTGTTAAATACGCGCAGCCCTTCTTCGTTAGGAAGCTACCAAAGTGGCTTGTGGAAATTACCATCTATAATGAACGGTTCGTAGTTCGGGGGTTTTCTGACCATATCCAGGCACATCTAAGCCCTTTTTTTTTTCTTATGACCTCTGTCCCTGAACACAGCTACATCAGGCGATGAGCGTGCGGTGCAAGCGAAGGGGCATAACACTTATAGTACTTCACAGGGTCTTCACGCCAGTGCAGGGCCCCCGGCCCAGGTCACGGAAAGTGTAAAGGGCGCTCCTTCCCGAAGCTTACAGAAAGAGGCTTCCTCCACCTCAGTTACAGAAAGATGGGAGGAGACACACAATGCGATTAGAGCCCGTGTGTCCCATCGGTTATTTGATTTTCGGGCTAAATAGGTGGAGCTGGGGTCGAAGAGAAGGGAAGCAGGTGGGTTGTCAGGTAAAAAAAAAGGAGAATGGGTGATCTTCTGATGAGTCGGTGGAGTCTGAGGCTTGATAATTTGTCTCGGCTTTCTGTTTTATACCATGCACCCCACGTGTCCAGGGCCGAACACTCAGCGCACACGTGTCTGCGCTTTCATCATCATTATCAGTTTATTTCCATATATGGTTACAAAACGTTGCTAAAAATCACCTGGGCCCTTAGCAATACTGCTAGTTCTAGGCCCATGCAAATTACTGGAAAACGTTATTGGAACTCAGGTAAACAGGTAGGGTGATTTGCTAGTACAGTTTATACTAACATTGCTGTTAACACGATATTAATAAATGTGCTATAGCACAATAGTAAAACCAACATTACAAAGATATTACAGTATTGAAACAAACTCATTATGAATTATAGGTTGTTTAAGAACCTGGGAGAAAATCTTGCACTCTCTTCTGTCGTTTTCGGAAGGTTATTCCATATTTTCGTTCCAATGTAGGCTAACCTGCGCCCACCGTACACGTTGGTACCAGGTGGTACATTAAAGTTACTGTTCAATTGTCTCATCGTGCATCTGTGCGGCTGTGATGAAAATGGTACTTGGAAGGGGGTTATTGTCGGACAGTTTGGCATGAACTGAGCACGCTGTTTTTAAGTCCCTAACAATGAGGAATGGCATAACTTTAACTTTTTTGAGTATCGGTTCGGTGTTGTCCGTGTAACCCGAGAAGGACATAATTCGAAGTGCTCTTTTCTGCAGCTTGATCACCAGATCTAGGTAAGATGAATACGTATGCCTCCGTGTCTCAATCATCACCATAATCATCACCATCATCATCATAAGCCTATGTTTATGTCCACTGCTGGACGAATGCCTCTCCCTGTAATCTCCCATTACCCCTGTATTGCTCCAGCTGATTCCAACTTGCGCCTGCAAATTTCCTAACTTGATCACCCCACCTAGTTTTCTGCCATCCTCGACTGCGCTTCCCTTCCCTTGGTATCCATTCTGTAACTCTAATGGTCCACCGGTTATCCATCCTACGCATTATATGGCCTGCCCAGCTCCATTTTTTTCCGCTTAATGTCAACTACAAAATCTCAATTCAAAAGGGTGAATCACTATGAAAAATTCGAAATTAAATCATGCGTAGTATACATGTGGAAAAATGCTGACGGCCTGATATCACGTAAACCATGCATGACTGAGCCGGCGGCAAAGATTTGCATTGTGTGCCCTGTAATGAAGGGATGAATCTAATGTAATACCAAAATATTTATATTTTTGAGCTTCTGTAATCGTTGTCATCGCTATGTTCAAAGTTATTGAGCGTATTTTAACTCTATTGAACGAAAATATATTGTACTTTGTTTTAGATGACCCGCCATGGTTGCTTAGTGGCTATGGTGTTGGGCTGCTATGCACGAGGTTGCAGGATCGGATGCTAGATACGGCGGCCGCATTTAGATGGGAGCGAATTGCGAAAACACCCGTGTACTTAGATTTAGGTGCTTGTTAAAGATCCCCAGGTGGTCCAAATTATTCCGGAGTCCCCCACTACAGCGTGCCTCATAATCAGATCGTGGGTTTGCCACGTAAGGACCCTGTAATTGTAATTTCTGTTGTTTTAGATGTATTCAGTGTTAATTTGTTGTCCGTAAGCATGTCTCTTACTTTTTCTAGTCCTCTATTACCAGTGTTTTCTAAGATACTGATATCATTTCCTGAGATTAAAACAATGGTATCATGAGCATACATTATTGCCTCACCGTTATCAAGCCTTTGGGGAAGGTCGTTATAGTACAAGGAAAATAGTATCGCACCCAGAACTGACCCTGCGGAACGCCGTGTGTGATAGGTAGAAAGTCAGACGAGACATTGTCTGAGCGAATGCTCTGGTATTGATCGTCTAGGTAACTCTGAAAGAAATATAAACTGTCACCGCGAAATCCATAACATTGTAATTTTAACACAATCTCATGATCGACAGTGTCGAACGCTTTTTTAATGTCCAGGAATATATCAATTGCTATTTCGTTGTTGTTCAGGGAAGTGTTAATATGATTTGTGACATAATTAACTGGGCTGCTGGTTGATGTGGTTGGACTAAGTCCGTGTTGGGGCGGTGTCAATTTATTGTATTTTACCAAAAAACTTACTTATTCGCTTGACTATAATCTTCTCGAACACTGTGTTAATGGTGGAGAGTATTGAAATGGGACGGTAGTTTTCTAACAGGTTGTCATCACCCCTCTTAAAAAAGTGCTGCTGGGCGTCTGTTCCTACTCGTACCCTTTCGAAAGCACTCAGAAAGCAGGTTCAGCCTTGCCCGCAGTTGTATAAGGCAAATCATTTTTGTGATTTTTCTCAAATAGCACTACCACGATAAACGTCATGGCAACTTGGTAAGGTCCAGCAAGGCGCGTCTCACTGGCAAACCAATAGAGCGTCGCCTATTTGAATACGTTTTGAATTCTTGCTTAGTTTCTTTTACGCATTGTAAGACATTATACAATCTTTAGAGCTTATATTTTTGAACAACAATAACCGTCATTGATCTTGGGTGAACTTCCTTATGGAGCAATCCGCGCTTGCTCCTCTCCCACCAGGAACGCTGAGACAGGCATTTATTTCGTGTCTGGAAAATACCGAACACGCAGCGGTAAGGAAAGGAACAACACGCCTGAGTGGTGAAGGCTATTGTTGCATGTAAAAATAAACTGACAATATTAAAATTTGTTTTGTGTTCATCGTTACGCAAGAATAAACCCGTACATTTGCAGACGAATAATTACTGCAGCGTAGAGTTAAAGACACTCCTTTGCATTTATATAACGTATCAGCAAATATATGAGAAGCGCTGTGTGTAGGTACGTTTTTCTTTGAGCGATACCAGGGTTCTATCTGTAATTGTTGCCAAAGCCTCGCCAAACGACACTAGAGTCTCTCAAAATTCTCCACCCTTCGAAGTTATTACAATTCAAGGAGTCACACTGAATGAAGGATGATTGTAGCTCCGTGATCCGACGTCCACTTTGATAAACCGCCAAATCGCCGTTGTAATAAATGCAAAGGAAGGGAGACCTCCAATTCGGGCCGAAGTGCCAGCGTTTCTCACCTGTTGAAAACATTTTGTCCCTGCAGTTGAAAGATACGAGAAGGTGAGTTGCAACAACGATACGGGTTAGTAATTTATTCAAGGTGTGAGTTATTTTCGTAACATAGTGTGGGATGCCGTGTCGATGGAAGGACGCATCCCAACATGAAACATAACGACTGTTTATTAGCGTAGTAGCAGCGGCGGGCCGAGCATACCGCCGCTGCACTCGAAATGTTAGCGAAGGAACGATCTTTTAAAGCTTGGCAGCTTTGGTTTATATCCATCGTCGGTGACGTAAGCCTCCGGTGACGCTGCGGTGGCGCTGTCCCTGATCGGAGGCGTGGTGCAGCATGCAGCCGTGTCACGCCGGGCTAGCAAGTGGCGAGGCGGAGGCTGCGCCGGTGTGTGCGCCGTTTGTGCGCTGGAAGGCAGTGCAGCGAGAAATTCACCTGGGAGACGGAGTAGTTCCCCGTAGACGAGCTCCGCTGGTGTAGCGTGGATGTCCGGCTTGAATGTGGCGCGAAGACCGAGGATGACGGCTGGGATGGCCTCGAGCCAACTTGAGTCTGGGTGGCACATAATGGCTGCTTTGAACTGTCGGTGGAAACGTTTGATCATTCCGTTGGCGCAGGGGTGATAACTGGTGGTCCTCAAGCGTTCAAAACCGATGGTCAGCCCGAGGAGCCTGAAAAGGCGCGACTCAAACTTTCGTCCTTGGTCGGTGGTTACGTGGCGGGGGGCGCCGAAACAAGCAATCCAGCCGGCGAAGAAGGCTGAGGCGACGGCTTCCGCGGTGATTCCCTCGAGGGGCCATGCCTCGGGCCATCTAGTGTACCGGTCGATGGTGGTGAGGCAGTAGCGATAGGGTCCAGCCGGGGGAAAGGGTCCTGTGATGTCGAGGTGGACGTGCTCAAACCGACCAAAGGGCTGAGGGAATGTTCCGAGTGGTGACGTGTCTGGTGACTTTTCCGCGTTGGCATTGAATGCAAGAGCGCGCCCAGGTGTGACAATCCCGCAGCATGGAGGGCCAAACATAGCGGTCAGCCACGAGGCGTGTAGAGGCGCGTATGCCGGGATGGCTGAGGTTGTGGAGCTGGTTGAAAAGACCATGGCGATGGGACAGGGGCACATAGGGCCTACTTCGTCCTGTCGACATGTCGCAACAGATTGTGGTCATCTAGCCTGCTTGAGTAAACCAGGTCCAGCTACACGCACCACGCCACTGCTATATGCAACTGCTACATGTCGGGACGCGTGGTGGAATATTACCGAACTGCAAAGCAAATTTTGTACGTATCCAAGCTACGCGGCACGCATGTCACATGGCGTGTCAAATGGCATGATACGATGCTAATGATGATGATTATGGTATAATGGCATTTTCTTTAAAACGGGACGGTGACAGTCACCTAGCCCGCTTGAATAAATCAGGCATGCCATACATGTTTTTCATTACATCAATATTTTTACATCCCCATAATATTCTTGTTCTTCCTCAAGATTTATCCATCTACCTTGTCTTTTTTATTTTGAATGTTCCATGCTTCGATTACTTCCCGAGTCGTCTTATCATGATGCCTTGAAATAATGCTTGTGAGGTTAAACTGAGGCGCGCAGCCACACTTCTGACAGTGCTGAGAAATGTGCGAAAAACTATCACAACCTAGGTTGGCCGCATGTTCCCTTAATCGCACGTTAACACATCGGCCCGTCTGGCCTATATATGCAAGCAAAATAATTCTTTCGCTCAGTAACATCAACAAACTGCAGATAGTCGCTCAGAGCAGGGCGTCGATATTCTGACACCATCATAGAACTTCGCCTGTTTCATAGCTTGCGAGCACCTCAAAGGCGCCGATGGTAAGGTGAACACTTCAATCATCCACATTCGAGAACGTGGTGCATGAGACTATTTCTTGCTGACCGTTCTCAGGCAATAAACATAACCTTACAAAGGCCGCACGCGGAGAGAGAGAAAGAGTCGGAACAAGAGGCAAGTCCATTTTCTTTTGCGAAACACGAAGATTGTTTCCTGTCAACTATTTTTACCGTTTTTTTTCGGGGTACCTTCGATTTTTTCGAACTCGTGAAACGGGAAATTTCTCGTGACTATATATACAAGAACCTTTGGCTTATTCTTTCTGCGTCAGCTCTCGCGTTTCGCACCGTTTCTTTTCGTTCCTGTTCCTATTTTTCCGATTCTTATTTTTCTTAAGCACCCATTTTTTCCTATGCGGGAACTGCTGCATTTACAGGGGGATCATTAGCGACGTTCCAATTATCAAAAATAAAAAGAAAGTCAAAGGGCTGCGCGGCACACGCAACACAGTCACAGCGTAAGCTCGAGGAGCGGCTCAAGAGTAGCTCCAATTTCGGCACGAAGCGCAACAGGGTCTTCGCGGCGAAGTCTCTGCGCATCATTGTCACGAGAGCGATCTGAAATATCCGCCCGGCGTCGACGGCAAGCTGCGGCTTGTGCTGCTCTCTGCACAGCCGTCTGCTGAGCCCGATGATACCTGGCTGCAGCCGCGCACGTAGTTCTACGAATCGCTTCGTCGCAAGCGGTTCGTACCTTGCGAGGAGGTGACATAACGTGTACCGAAGAGGCATCTGGAATACGTGGCGCACATCTCACATCCTTTGACCCGTGGCACGGTACATTGTTGTTGTTGTTGTGGATGATTATGATGCTTTATTGGCATCTTCAAAACGAGGGGGTGACAAATAGTCACCTAGCCTGCTTGAGAAAACCAGGTCCAGCTACACGCAGCATGCCACTGCTATATGCAACTGCTACATGTCGGGACACGCGGTGGAATATTACGGAACTGCAAAGCAAATTTTGTACGCATACAAGCTAGGCGGCACGCATGTCACATGGCGTGTCAAATGGCATGATACGATGCTAATGATGGTGATTATGATATAATGGAGTTTTCTTTAAAACGGGATGGTGAAAGTCACCTAGCCCGCTTGAATAAATCAGGTATGCCATACATGTTTTCCATTACATAAATATTTATACACCCCAATAATATTCTTGTTCATCCTCAAGATTTATCCATCTAGCTTGTCACGCTAGCTGTGCAACTGCTGCATTGTGTGCCACCTGGGCCAATAATTTGCTACTGCAATGCAAATGGTGCACGTATGGACGCTACGCGGCGCGCATCTAACATCGCAAGACAAGTGTCAGGATACGATGCCAATGAAGATGGTGATGATGATTTATAAACAACTACCCAGCTTTATTTATTCAGGTACACAATATATATTTTTTCTTGCATTCATGCAAACAACTCCTTAAAAATCTTTTTCTTCGTTAAACCTTCTGCCTTGTACCGCTATCTGTGCATCTGCCACATGGCGTTCTACCTGGCGTAATAATACGCAACTGCAATGCAAAATGTGCACGTATCGACGCAATGCGGCGCGCATGTCATATCGCGTGTATTAGTGAAAAAAAAAGCAGGGACGAGATTGATACGACCGGATCTCTTACAGTCATAGGTAGCGGCACAAGGCAGATTTTGAAGGAAGAAAAAAAAAAGATTAAGGAGATGTATACAGCAATGCTAGATAAAAACGTGTATAACATACCTCATAAATCAAGCAAACTAGGTGACCATTTGTGACAGTCCCGTTTCACAGGGGACGCAACTAAATCATTATCATCATCATCGTGTCTTCTCGCGCGTTAGGGCCCGTTTATAGGGCATTTTACCGCTGCCTGATAGCAAGCGCTCGCGTGGCTCAGTGGTATAGTCTCTGACTCCCATGCAGCGGGCCCGGGCTCGATCTCGGCGGGAACTGGGTACTTTTAGGTGCGAAGCACCTTATGCGCCCGGGCTGTCGGCGTCCTCTCTTCGTAATCGTCGTTGTCACGGTAAGCAAGCGGCTCGCGCTCGGTTCGCGCTCGGCACGCACTCGTGCCACTGCTACCACGTTCGTCGTCGTCTTCCACAGCTGGCTCCATTGCCGCTCATCATTCCAGCGTAGAATTTCACATCTGCATTTTTTTTTTAAATTTCCGGCGATATGCGAAACGGCTATTGGAATGAGCCCATAACAGCTTACGCTGTAAAAGAAAAAAGTATCAGTTGCCGCTCTACGTTTTCTATCCCGACCTCACTTCCTTAGCACGCTTGTGGCGAGCTTGGACGCACTCTCTCTCTACCCATTCTCTGAGCTCAGTATTCTCAAGCCCTAGCTCTCGGCCAAGTGCAAAATCACCAGCCCTTCCCCTGCCGAGAAAATGAGGGTAAGCGAAGCTTGTCGTGTGTGTACCTGACCTTCGTGAGCATTTCCTTTGTTTCTCTCTCTCTTTCTTTCTTTCCCTCTCTTGTTAAATTTCGCTCTCTCGCTTTCCTTCTCTCTCTTGCTTTCGCTTTTTCTCTCTCTTCTCTCTCTTTATCTCTCTATTTCGTTCTTTCTCTCTGTCTTTCTCTTTCATTTTCTCTTTCTTCCTCTGTTTCTTTCTTCCTTTCTCTCTCTCTGTCTTTCTCTCTTTCTTTCTTTTCTATCTCTTTCTCCTTCTTTTTCGTCCCTGGTATGTACCATTGAGCTTGGATCCTTTCGGCACTATCGCCAGGATCGGCCCACTTTTCAGCGTGGCACCGCCACCACCTCCGCCGACACTTGTGAGCCTTATCAAGCTTCGCTTAACAACGCTTCTCCTGTTTACAATTCAACGCAAACGTTAGATACGAAAGAGCGTTATCGATTGAGCCATCGTGTATTCTGAACCCTGTCGTGGACTGTGCGACTCTGTCTGGGTCCATATTCGCACTTAATTTTATGCCGTACCCTGTAGTACCTAGCTCGTCTGAAATGTTCGCCGACATAGAATACGTATATAGTAATTGCAAACGAATCATTCTTCGCCATGATGCGAACCAAGAGTATTCGGGATCACCAAGAAATCAAAGGTACACCCCACACTATAATCTACTGTTCCCGTTCTCGTAGTTTCATTCCCTACATGCTGCGCTCATGTTCTCATACCACACATTCTCAGTGTTGCAATCTGGATGTCGAAACATTGCTCGACGTGACGACAGCGTGAACGAATACAATTCCGTGTTTTGTTATCACGGTTGGCCCTGTCAGTCTGTCCTTCGATTCAATTGTCGTGTTTGGGAAAACCGTCGATGTTGGACCTGAAGGCTGCATGAGCTAGTAGATGTTTTTTTTTTTATTTGTATGGATACGCTGAATGGAGCTCAAATATATTTCTGCGAGCACTTTCGCATTCCAAAAACTTCGCAGTTACCATTTACCGTCTCTCTTTATCATATCACAAATTCTCGCCCAGCACTCTCGTCACAGTTTTTGAGCATAGACGCAATATCTCTTTGCACGAATGGAATGTTCAGGTACACAATTGGAGCCAGAGCCGATGGTGCGCAATGACTATATAAATAACAAATAAAAATAATATTGCGCGTAAGTAAAAATTCCGCGTCTCTCCAGTCTGCGAGGTGCTTTTGAAAACTATGCCTGCCATGATGCACATAAGTAATGCCGATGGAATACGTGAATGACCTGCTGAATACTCACGGAATTCAACTGAATGCGCTGGGGGGAACTCAAAATGCTGTTAGAAACATTTTCAGAGCCAGCATATATTAGAGATATAAGCATTATTACTCACGTATGAAATAATTTATATCAAGGCCACTATTTTATTTTAGTTTAGGACCCCCGAAATTACGCATCTGCGCAGGCTCCAAGAGGCCACGCTCGTGAAATGTCAATTATCAAATGTGCTGCTTCGCAGCCAATGAAGCTTACGTTCTGTTTACCCTTGTTATTCGGATTCTTCCTGGGAAAACACGGGGAATGCGTGAGATGGAAATTCAAAACGATAAGTGACACAAGAAACAGGTCAGAGCAGGAGCCAACGTTTCGACTAGTGGACTTGCCTTGGACAAGTCCACTTGTCGAAACGTTGCCTTCTGCTCTGACCTTGTTCTCATGTTACTCATCGTCTTGGATTCTTCCTAGTTAGATAAGGTGCTGGTTGCGGCGGTTGTGGTTAGTGGTGTACCAACTAGCTGGGTTAGCCTAGCAGGGTTAGCCGGCAATTGTTCCGTTGGCCTTCACAGTTATACTGGAAGGCGATTGTTAGTTTGTGTGCTTCTGCCTATTTTGAAACATTGCCGATCCACAGAAAATTGACGGTTGCACCCCTTCTGCCGGGCACCCATGTGAATGATTGAATGTTTTTGCTAAATGCACGTAAAGGATGTGATATGCTGTAATTTAACCAAAAATATACATTGGAGAATTCGTCTAAGGTACCATAGCTCCACACATATTCGTGATATAAATGGTAAGCGTCAAGGTGACAAGTTATGCTCATTCCATCTTCATCTTGCAAAAAACGGGGGCACTGCGCTACAAACACACGGCCAACAGAAGTAGAAGTGGACAGTGCGAGCGGAAACTCACAATTCAATTTTATTGGAGGAAAGATGACATATATACAATGAACCAAAAGTCGTCATCATGCTCAGAGGCCATCCAAGAACGCTGCGGTCACAATCTTGCGTCTAGAAATTGCACCTCACAATCAGCAAATCCCACTGACACATACACGTGTTTTCTTTTTTATAATATACGTCTCGAACAACTCCCGTGTGCGACGGTCCCTATGACAGTATAAAACCTTAGTTGTTTCTAGAAGCGGAAGGCACATGTTCTTTGTCTCTTTTTCACAAGGCCTGCAATGCCTTGCTACGTGGGAATACTAGTCAGAAGAGTAGGTTCTTAAAATGTTCCTCTAAACGAATATTAATACAGCATCCCGTCTGGTCGACATAAACAAAGCCGCAGAAGAATGGGGATTCATAAACCACAGCGCGTGCGCATGACACAAACGGTGACCTGTGGTTTACATGGCAAACAAAAGGGCTACGGCTAGGCGTGTTCTCAATTTTTCTCAGGACCTGTACTCACAAACATCACGCTCACCCCACGACGCTGCTTCAAATTTTGTGACACCTTATGTATAGTAACAGGATCACAACATGCCTCTTTCGCTCGGGGTAGATGTCCAGGTCCGACAAGAAACTAACCTCTTTAAACTAATGAAATTCAGTTGTGAGGTGGCGCGCATCCTCTCTATTTCAAATTTTGTTGTTGGTATGGTTCTAGCGCAGTACCCACATTTCCACATGATGAACATCCACCAACTAGGCCAACTTGCCGCACTACTCACTCCATCTTAATGCTGTAATCTGCACATCTTGACGCATGCATTGCCCTCAGAATTTACTCTACAGACGCAACGCCCTGTCGGCAAAAAAGCAAAGAAAAAAACAAAAAAATTTGCCATGACTTTAACGGCTTTGCAGTGCATGTCACTTTCAGATGCCACCGCCACCAGTGTCACCGGTTGGCGATATCCCACTACTCACACAAAAATAGCACGCGAAATTGCACACGGCCGCGTTTGTGTACAGATTGGTCCGGCTATAAGGCAGTTGGCGACCCTGTCCATTGAACCTTGTACGATTTACTACTTTGTTAAAATGGTGTCGACCCTTGCTAGCCTCTCTATATTTACTTGTTGACGTTATATACATTTAGTTAGATGAAGTTAGATCAAGGAAACAAAGGATTGAAGTGGTTGAACAAAGTCCATAGCTACGTTCGTCACCCCATCGGGAGCAGAATCGCTACGACAACCCTAAAACAAATTAAATATTCTCAATGCATTCATCGCAATGCGACAGTCTACGTGCGTAACGAGCTGCTTTATTCTCCGTCACACAATTTAGAATGCTTGGGCTTCTGCGAACCATTTATTCCTGTCCACACATTAATGGACATGGCCCCTCTTAAAATCCTTCATTACAGCGGCACGCGTGGCTTAGTAACTGACTGCGGTAAAAATTTTCTGAGAAACTTCATTGCTTCATTCGCGCAGCATACGCACTCAATCTCGTGTGTGTGTCTTTCAAACAGAGCTAAGGAAGCACATATTTCAAAATGCAGCTAGGAAACAAGAGACCGAGGGGTCGGACTTTCGTAAGCGTCGTTGAATCTTCTAACGCACACTGAAACCAGTGCTTTCCAGAATGAGATATTTCGACACTCTCTCGGAACGAGTGACGTCATGCGCGTCGCACAGTCTATTCTATAGGCCCGCAATAGGGACTATGAAAGGGCCTACCTCTATATATAAAGAGTGGAGTCGTTGATTAGTATGGCTTAAGGCATGGGCGATAGCTCAATTTGTCTTGAGAGGCACTTCGAAATAGGCAGTGGCATGCCGGCCAGTCACGGTATATTGAACAAGACAGGTGCCCTAATTAGAAAGTGTGAACGAATCTTGGCGATCAGTCAGAATGAACGGCCACTGAAGCAAGCAGTGGCGTGAGAAACACACGGAACAGGATTTCTGTGCGTTTGGTGAAATTTGCGATGACGAAAATGGTCGGCAACGTTATTCTATAGACATGGGGGCGCACAATCGTTTCTGCAATACATGATGAAGAGAGGTTACGATAAGGTGAGCAAGATAAGTGATATCCGAAAGCAGAAACACAGCGGGTGTCGCGGTCAGAAAAAGAAAAAAAAGCCCAACTAGTCCTCGAGCCTCGTGTCTTTACACCATAGTATTTTGTAAGTAGCGGCAGCGACGCCATTTTTTGCGTGATGTTTGGAGCATGACTAAACTTTGTTGACCACGCCTTGGATGTTCTTACTGACGAGAGGTAGACCCCCGCTACCATTATAACCTTCGTTGTTACGCCCTTCCAGCCGTCGCCACCACATATTCGGGACGGCATGTGAATGTGGACGCCATGTTTAGTAACAGTAAATTGATTCCGCAGTAAATACTGGAACGATTCCTCCTTGTTTCGCGGAATTTCACGCCTTCTTACGACACTGCAATAGGTTGCATTTTGCTACTTTAGATGGTTTCACTCAAGCAGAATATTGGGAAGCTCAGAGAGCTTTTTTTTTAAACCATTCATCATCACCATCATCAGCCTATATTTATCTCCACTGCAGGACGAAGGCCTCTCCCTGCGATCTCCAATTACACCTGTCTTGCGCTAGCGTATTCCCACTTGCGCCTGCGAATTTCCTAACTTCATCATCCTATCTGGTTTTCTGCCGTCCTCGACTGCGCTTCCCTTCTCTTAGTATCCATTCTGTAACCCTAATGATCCACCGGTTATCCATCCTACCCATTACGTGGCTTGCCCAGCTCCACTTTTTCCGCCTAATGTCAACTAGAATATCGGCTATCTCCAGTTTGTTCTCTGATCCACACCGCTCTCTTCCTGTCTCTTAACGTTAGGCCTAACATTTTTCGTCACATCGTTCTTTGCACGGTCCTTAACTTGTTCTCGAGCTTCTTTGTTAACCTCCAAGTATCTGCCTCATATGTTAGCACCGGTAGAATGGAATGATTGCACACTTTTCTTTTCAACGACAGTGGTATTCTCCCAGTCAGGATTTGGTAATGCCTGTCGTATGCACTCCAGCCCAATTTTATTCTTCTATAAATTTCTTTCTCGTGATCAGGGTCCCCTGTGAGTAATTGACCTAGATAAACGTACTCCTTTACAGACTCTTGAGGCTGACTGGCGATCCTGAATTCTTGTTCCCTTGCCAGGCTATTGAATATTATATTTGTCTTCCGCACATTAATCTTCAACCCCACTCGTATACTTTCTCGGTTAAGATACTCAATCATTTGCTGTAATTCGTCCCCATTGTTGCTGAATAGGACAATGTCATCTGCAAACCGAAGGTTGCTGAGATATTCGCCGTTGATTCTCACTCCTAAGCCTTCCCAGTCTAAGAGCTTGAATACCTCTAACTATGCAGTGAATAGCATTGGAGAGATTTTGTCTTCTTGCCTGACCTCTTTCTTGATAGGTAACTTTCTACTTTTCTTGTGAAGAACCAAAGTTGCTCAGCAATCCTTGTAGATATTTGCCACTATATTCACGTATGCATGCTGTACTACTTTGCTGCGTAACGCCTCTATGAATGCTGGTATCTCTACTGAATCAAATGCTTTTTCATAATCTATGAAAGCCATATAGAGAGGTTGAACTCCGCAGATTTCTCTATTACTTGGTTGATGACATGGATATGATCCATCGTAGAATATCCCTTCCTGAAGCCAGCCTGCTCTTTTGGTTGGCTGAAGTCAAGTGTTGCCTGAGTCTATTTGAAATTACCTTGGTGAATATTTTATATAATATTGAAAGCAAGCTAATGGGTCAATAATTATTCAATTCTTTAACGTCTCCTTTCTTATGGATGAGTATGATGTTGGCGTTCTTTCAGCTTTCTGGTACACTTGAAGTCGTGAGGCATTGCGTATAAAGGGCCGCAAGCTTTTCAAGTATGATATATCCTCCATCCATGATTAAATCGACTGTTATTCCATCTTCTCCAGCAGCTTTCCTCCTGGTCATGTCTTTCATGGCCCTTCTAACTTCATCGCTAGCACTACATGGGTTATAATTGTTTGTTAGTCTAAATTCTCAATCTTGTAACATTTGCTACCAGGAGAACATCATTAGCCTTTGAAAAATTACTTCATATGATGATTCGTGTAAGCCTGCACCGGTAGAGAGTTCCAGGGAAATTATCCGACTGGAATTACTGCTAGGCGAGCAGATAATTAAGAAAAAAATTGTGCACAAAGGCAAAACTATGACAGAATATGACGAAGCCAACACGCAATGCATAACTCGCAAAAGAAGCACGAAGGTGCTCTCCATACTTCATTCATCTTTTTTTGTCTGAGTACTGTGCCACGCAGTACGCAATTGCAAGTAACACCAAATGCAAGAACTCGCCTGCACAATTGCTCCCGAAGCATTGCAACTGCTCATTTCAAGGAATACTATCACGAGTGCGATAGCAGAAACAGCGTATACTAACTTCAATTCTGTTGTTATTTTTGCCTCTTTTTGTAGAACGTTCACTTTACCTGAATGAGTTAACCTTATTGTTGCCTGAAAGCGGCTGAGAAAGCGCTCTATATATGACGCTCTATGTCTCAAGCAGCGCTGTTTGTGAATGTGTTCGGCATGACTGTGTGCTGGATCGTGTCGTATAACAGGCTGTGTGCTTGGTTTCCCGTAACAAGCGATGCATGAATTTAATACCCTTCTTTTGTACTTCGTGATGTAAAAAAGGTTAGCGGCAGTCGGTCCTGCATTCCTGGGGTACTGCCAGGGTACGTGCTAGCAGTCCGAATGTCCCTGCTTGGCCTCTTGCGTGGTGCTATCCAAACATGCCTGCTTTACAGGGATCCAAACGATTGATTGCTGCTATGTTGTTCTGTGGGACAGCGAACTGACGACGAACATGGTGATTTGTTTTTTCCTGTTTGAATGTAGTGAAAACCAATGGACTATAAAAAATGGATGACCACAAAAAAATGAAAACTAAAGTATTAAGTAGAGTTACATCAAGGAGGTGTTGCATTTGTATGGACTGACTGTGACGTCAGCTTAGGCGACAGCGTGGCTTCGCAAATCTGGACAGGCATCATCTACGCCATGCGCACATCGAAACGTCTTTGGTGGTATGGCCTACTTTGCGCCGCAGATCTCATAACGTATATGGCTGCTGCAGCTCTTAATGCCCTTCTCCACTAACATTTCCCGAGGGATCTCTGCTAGCAAGAGAAAATGGTCAACGGACACTTTTCGTTTCCAGTAGGATAACGGCTTTAATCAGAGCAGTGAAGTCCCTGAGTCCCTTAGGCGATCGCTTTACATGTATGAGAACTGCTGGTGCCAATTTGAGGCTGTAGTATACTTAAGTAAAAACAGATCCACGTTAGCTGCTTACGTGGTGGCGCTGTTATAAACAGCGATGGCAGATTACGGTTATCGGATTCTTGCCGGTCATAGGAATACATAGAACCAAAAGTTCTGATTGAATTTTTCACCCCGCAGCGCCGGCTTGACTCGCCTATTTAGTAAAAAAAAAGTTCCTCCGACATCTTAGAAGAGCGCTCCCAAAGCAAATCAGTATGTATAGCCGCATTAACACACTTCAATGGCACGTCGTTAGATATTCAGCCATGACCTACAAGGGAGGCATTTTGTCAACAGCTTACTAGCTAATTTCACAACATATTTTACAAAATGTCAACGTTAACATAGCTGATCATATGAGAAAATGCCACTAGGCAGAAGCACAAACTGGTATCAACGCGCTAGAAGCAATATGTAGCGTATATACATATATAGCCGGCAACATAGTGGGCACCATAAACGTGACAAAACAAAAACAGTCGCTTGAACTGTTCAGTATTACATGCAGAGTACGGCGATACACGGAGACATGGCCTGTCGTTAAAATAAAACTTTTTTCACCTTGCTTTTCACAAGTGAATGTCATTCAAACTGGCGTTGAGCTTGTACTCTGTCGATGCATACATATACTTTTGTTGAGGATGAACACTACTCAAATTCATACCCGAGCATTCATACCTTAAATTAATGCTATAGCGCACAATTGACGTAGAACTCATGGCACAGACCGATGAGAAAATTCAACATGTAAAAAATAAAGTCTACTCTGAATGCAGAGTCGAACGCGTTCCGTTATTGTACGCCAACGACTCCTGCCACCAGAGTTCGACTCTGGTGGCAGGAGTCGAACTTCAGCACCTCAGCGCAGAAGCCTGAGGCTTTAACAATATGGCCACAATTCCATGGAAATATGAGTAATGTCATGGACATGTCATTTACATTACATTTAGACATGCACACGAAGAACAAACGAGCACATGCTAGTGTTTCATTGAAGTTAAAAAATTGGGCAAACAAAGACATGCGTCCAGATGCGAAGTACACGAAGGAACGGGATTTAAGGTACTAACTACACCACGCACTTGAGCAGCCCCTTCTGGAAAGACAACCCTTGTCGGGCGACGTGGCTCGGCATGTATGTCGATCATGTGACTTCTTACTGAATAAACACTTATCGCATATCTGCACAAACAAACACTTTCAGATGATGGCCACATGTCCATAATGATGATGATTTCGATACTATGCTACACACAATGAGGGAGGGGGGCGAGAGTCACCATGAAATGGGCGGTGCCACTGCCAACTAGTTTTTTGAGGTGATCGCCGTGTGTCGACTGATTACGATTCTCGTACTGTGACGCATATCTACAGTGATGGATTGGCCAAAAGGTGAGTCCTGCGTGATGCATGCGATGATTATTTGTATATTATGACACATATTCACAACAGAGGATTGGCTCTACCAGGAAGCAGGCTTTACTTATCGTGCCAACGCCAACCAGCTGTTTGCGATGATTACCGTGGGTTGATAACGATTGTGATTTCCATAATGTGGCACATGCCCAGAATGGTGGCTTAGCCAAGAAGCGTGCCCGCGCGTTGGTTACGATGATTTCCACACTATGACAGATACCCACAACGCGTGCTTGGCAAAAAAACGGCCGGTACATATCGTGCCAACACCAAGCCGCTTTTTGATCACCAGGAGTCCTTGTTGATAATGATTTTCCATGGCAAATATTTTCAACGAGGGACTGTCCAAGATTCGGTGGTACAATTAAAGTAAATGAGAAATGAAGAAATAGTTATATAAGCTTCCATACGGTTTGTCACTTTGCGTACGCCAGTTTTTTTTACGCACAAAACACAGAATTGAAATGTGGAAATTTCCAGCATTTCATTAACCACTGCACAAAACTTTCGCTTCGCATGGATTCCAACATGGCGTTGGATCTGCGTCATTTTTATAATTGAGCGAGCGACATTTGCTGTTTGAAGTATAACAAGGTGAGCCGTCGGGAAAGATTATTAGTCGCCGGCTTCACATTCATTTAATATATTCCGTATACGAGACCGTGGTTTTCCCCGTCATGTGGGCTGCGGTTGTATGCATTGTTGTTGTGCAAATGACCGGTTAGCCTTTTGGTACATGTTTATGGTCAGCATCAGTGAGGACACGTGTTCTCAAAAAAAAAAAAAAACATGCCTCATTTACAAGTCTCGGCAAACTATCGGCGCTGTTGGAAGTATAATGCCTTCTTGAAAAACATGTCGTGCGCAGCTGCCTAAATAACCGATATATAGGGAACACGTGCCAGACCCGCGGAGCCAGAATCATCAAAGAAAAGCAGCGCTGTGCACAAAAAAAGACGATCGCAGATGCAAAATATGCGAAAAGCAAAAAAAGCGAACTGAAGTACTTTGTTGGGGGAAGCCGGATCTGTTCTTGTGTCATTTGCCGGCAACATCTATGCCCAACAGCTGCCTTTATTAAAAGTTGATACAGTTTAAGGCCCATAGAGGCCCATCGTGCCAGCCATCATTTACAAGTGCTGGCTGACTTTAAGTAAAAGCTAACGTAACGCATATATTACAAAAGGGAAGCATGAAAATTATTAAGAGGTAGGCTCAAGTTATGAAGAAAATTGCGTCAATAGCATACACCATATTATAAGCAATTAATTGAACCTTGTTGTGCAAATATCTCAAGCACGTAGAGAAACATCGACACATTAGTCTAAACAAGAAAATGTGCATTTTATTTTTCTGTAAAATGCTGACATTATTTCCGCGTTTTTGTTGCTCATTCGTATAACAGCTAAAGTATAACCAATCTATTTAATAAATTTAGACACCTCACGAAATACCGACTTTATTTCCGCCACCTTGCTCTGCTTTCTAGGGCTTAGAAAGTTGCAAGCATTGTGCCTAAATTGTGCTGATGAAATTTGCAAATTTTTTAGAGCACAGTAAAAAAAATATGTGCGAAAATGACAGCTAATATATGCTTTTTGTGGAATGTTCAACAGAGAAATTGACAGGCGATCCGAAATGAAGTACATTTCTAAATCGTAGGATCAGTGTCTGAGTGATTATCGGACTGCAGCCGAGTCAACAATGCCGGCCACTGCATGCTCGTTGCCAGCTCATCGCTCTACTGTTAGTATTCACACGAGTTATACACATTTCGCATTAAGCACTAATGCCTAATGCTAGAAGGAGCTAATAGCGATAATTTTCCGGCTAATTTATTGCGGCCCTTTGTAACATTGTTTTAAATCAGCATTAGGTCTTTCATGTTTTCTGCAGAATGTAACGAAGAATGCACGAACTAAATTATTAAACGCGGGTGTTGTTTTTAGTCGCTTGTAGCAAACCATCTCGAATATATTTATGTGTTTCTCTGCACCATTAAACAATAATATTATAACTGTTTGTTTGCCATCCATAGAACTTTAAACTACCTGTTTGCCTTCTCTGTCCTTTTTTCCTACATTTCGCGCGCTACGCAACACCGCCGTTATGAACCACGGCCTAGTCGCCCAAGCTTCTAGCCTAATTCCGAGAAAATTTTGAGACAGCTTCCAATTAAGTGTTGCACGAAAGCAATTTAAAACGCTCTCATGCCACACTCAGCTCGCACAGAGTGAGTGCGTGTTGTGCACTAATATAGCAGTCGTTTACACGTTTCAAAACTACCGTTGGTGTCAATTTAGGCTTCTGTCTTTTCATATAGGTCTCCAGAACTGGAAATTTGTTGTGGGTGTCACTGCATAGTCTGATGAAACTCATTGCGAAGCCATTACTAAACTTCCGTCAGGGCAACGTGTATTTGACCCCTTGTGAACAAAGCCGAATAAAAAAAGGAACATTTCGCGCTTAAAATTTTTCTGTCATACTACGAGTCGAAGCTCGTAAACATCCACTTCGGCGAGGTCATCACCATTAATACTTTTAGAGTTGCTAGAAAATGTGGCGGCCTTTGTTAGATTTGCATGGTCTGAAACCCTCAGATTGCACCATGCGAACAAAAGAGCCGGTACAGGTAGCATAAAAAAAACCTTTCAAGTGTAAGCAAGGATATGACAGGTTTCCAGACGCTGAAGCATCCAATCTCGACACCCAGGTATGCCGCGTGGAACGTGGATGGCGCGTGCAACGCTTAATTACAGCCACCCTGTCACTTCGAAGCACGACAATAATGAACGCCGCTACGTGTAGCTTACCGAGAGTGGTTGTGCTCTGCACTTCATTGAAATTCATGCCCGCGTACAGCTTCGTTGCTAAATGCATGAAGTGTTGGTGATGGCAAAATGTACCTTGGATAAATGAGCTGATTCAGCCATGCTACATGATATCTATATATATAGGCCAGCCTGTCAATGCGTACAATAAGTTAAGGTTTAGTGTTGTCAGCTGGCAGTCACACAGTGAAGATTCAATCCATTTTGCTTGAACCCCTAATGCAACATTCCTTTCTAGACGTTGTGACGCAGCAGCGTTAGATAGCAGTAATGGTACCTGTAATGTAACAATAAATAAACGGACATATTACGGAATGAACTCAATAATTTCTGCTGCACGCGTTAAAAAAGAACAGAACAAAACGAAGAAAAAGAATGTTAGCAGAACATCAGTTTAATTCGCAAGAAGATAGGGGTCATTTTTTTTCCTTTCTTCATTAATTTTTAATTCATTATTCATCATTAGTACCGAAGGAGGTCCCGGGGTTACACAAAGTGTCAGGGAGACCTCTTATTAGTAATTTAACAATATAGTAATTAATATATCATGGCAACACAGCAGTAACAGACCTCAGAATACACAAGGTAATAAAACAAATAATCAAATACAAGAAAGGTGGTTACAATCAAATACAAGCAAATTAAATAGATACTGCGTATGAATAAATAAATATGTAATAATTAACACGTTATGGAAACATA
Organism: Dermacentor silvarum; assembly: GCF_013339745.2. Lineage (NCBI taxonomy): Eukaryota > Metazoa > Arthropoda > Arachnida > Ixodida > Ixodidae > Dermacentor > Dermacentor silvarum. The sequence goes on from NC_051164.1 coordinate 34,831,890, forward strand.
TGAATGACACATATCAAAGAACACGAGGTTAATGTAGCAGATAATTAATAACAAAAATATTCTCACAATATGCGAAGTGCAAGTAATATATAAACTATGCCTGAAAAAATTTAAAATGTGTAAAAAGAAGGAGAAAAAAAGACAACGGCAGATAGAGAACAAAAAATAAAAGCGCTATATTAGGCAAATACAGAAGCATTGAACACTGGAAAATAAATTTGTATACAATATATGCTCATAGTAATGAGTCTGTAGCCAGTAGTGTTGTTAGTATGTATTTCTTCATATCTCTCTTGAATGTTAATGTTGTGCGGCAGGCTTTAATAGTGGGTGGTAGTTTGTTCCAGTATTTAATGGCCGTAAAAAGGGCAGTAAACATTCCATAACTAGTGTTTATTCGAGGGAGTTAGAAATTGTTAGAAGAAAATCTCGTATTGTTAGTGTTGTAAGAGCAGACCTATTAAATGCATTTAAAATGATTTCACGATTTAGTGTGCGGCATTATAGCAAAACCAATTTGAGCTGGAGCCTGTAACGTAAAGGTAGCATTATTAAGGAACTGAACATTAGTGCTGCATCTGGCGTGCAAGTAGAGAAATTGATGAACTTCAAGGCTTGATTTTGTAAATGTTGTAGATGTATTATGTGCGAGGAATATGTGTTTTCCCAAACTGAGATGCAGTATTGTAAGTGACAATGAATAAATGCGTAATAAAGTGAAGTTCTTATGTTTTGTGGAAAATACGAGCGCAATAAAATTAGCACTCTTATTCTAAAGGCAATTTTTTACACCATGTCAGCATGCAAGTTAAACTTAAGTTGGGGGTCAAGTTTGACGCCAAGGAACAAAACTTCATGTGCAGGTGAACATGACTGCAAGACGAGTGGTGGTGTGGGCGCCATAACACGTTTATGTGTATGAAAAAGCATAAACTGAGTTTTTGAAGGATTTATGTGAAGTTTGTTACTTGTGCACCATGCAGATAAGTTGCTTAGGTCAGAATTTAGTCGGTTTATTACAGAATTTACGCATTCGCTATTAGTAAATATAGTGGTGTCGTCAGCATATAGTTTAGATGAAGTACTGGTTAAACAGTGAGGAAGATCATTAATGTACACAAGAAAAAGTAAAGGGCGTAAAAGCGAGTCTTGTGGAACACCCTTAGTGACTGATTCAGCACGTGAGAGGGAACCTCCGAAATTTACAACTTGCGTTCTGTTAGTCAAACACATGCGGATGAGCGAAAGAGCCGGGCTACGAATGCCCAGAGCTTCTAACTCGTAAGAAAGAATATTATGACAGATGGTGTCAAATGCTTTACTGATGTCAACGAAAAGCCAGCAAACAATATGGCCTTTGTCAAGGCCATATTTTCTTTTGACAGTGAATTATGTTATAGCCATTTCAGTCGAATACTCTTTACGAAACCCATGTTGTTCAGGCGAGAGAAGAATCAATTTGTGAACGTAGTTTGCTAAGCGGTTTACAAGTAGTTTCTCAATGACTTTGCTAAAAAATAATAAATTGTAAATAGAGCGATAGTTCGAAATTAGTTTTTTGTCACCTATTTTTAATATTGAAGTTGTGTTGCCGTGTTTTAATTCGTCAAGAAAAACGCCTGTTACATGCAGGTAATGTGTGCGAGTACATCGGCGATAGGAGATGTTATTAACTTGATTTTAGAAGGTTGTAAATCATCAAGGCCGGGACCTGTAGCTCGTAAACTAGTGATTAGATTGGATAGTTCTGTGGGTAATGCAGGGAACAAGTAAAATGAATTAGGGGTTTGCCTGAGTACTGGCTGTGGTATACTGTCCGGTGAATAATCATGTGTAACACAGAAAAAAGTATTGCATTCGTTTGCGATATCAGTGGCTTCCGTTACTATCCTTGTTCCTGTATTAAGTTTGTTCATTGCGCGTTTTGGTGAAGACAGATGAAGAAAGGACCTAATGGTATCCCAGATTTTACGCGTGTTATTTTTGTGTTTAACGATCGCTTTCTCAAAGTACGAACAATCGCTTTCTCAAAGTACGAACGCTTGGCTTCTTTCAAGAGACTGGTAACTGTATCAGAATAAGTTGTGTACCGCGACCTTAAATTTACATTAAAAGGTTGGCGTTTTAATTTTTGATGAAGGTTGTGACGTTTTTAATACTTTGTAACAGGGATCCTGTTATGCTTTGGTTTCTAGGGGCTGATAACCAGTGCATATCCTGTGTTAGGCTCCTACACTTGGATTACACGCTTTTAACTTTGTTGTAAAATTGTTCAAATGCCAGGACTTGGTCTGTTATAGAAAGAATCGGGTTCCAGCTGATTTCTGCAATTTGAATAATGAACTTAGTGGTGTGAATGTTAGCTACTTTTATGTTTCGTTGGTACGAGGGGTCAATAGATTTTAATAGAACGAATCCGGGATAGTGGTCCGTCATTGGAAGAGTGACTACGCCAGCATATTGGTCTAGGTTAAGTTTGATAATACATGATCTATTAATGAGTGAGATCCGGACGTAGGGCATCTTATGGGTACGGTTATTAATATATCTAGGCCATATTCTGCATAGCAGTTGGTGTAATTAGAGAAATGACTGTTATTGGGGTTAGTAATATCTATGTTTATGTCAGCGAGGATGACGACATGTTTGTTTTAATTTGCAATGATGGTCAAGATAGCATCTAGTTAGGAACAAAAATTTGCGTAGCAAGACGACGGTGAACGATATACTGATCCAATTATTGTGTTTCTACTGTTAGCTGAAAGAAAAGCTTTATCGAATTCCAAAGATACAGATTCAACGTTAGGGCAGGATAAAGATAGATCATGGCGACGATGATTTGGATTGTTATCTTGGACAAGAATTGCTTAACCACCACACCAAACATCCTTACGGACACATACATCCACTGTCTATCCGGGAATACCAAATAGCTTGCTGTCAGCGTTTGTCAACCATATTTCTGAGAGGTAAATGATATTGAAATGGTTATTTAGATTAGAAAATAAACTTATCATGTACTCATAGTTCTTTGAGAGGCTACGTATGTTAAAGCGTATCAGGGATTTATGGATGAGCCTGTTGTTATTTAGTGAACGTTTTAGTTCTGCTGAAGAAAATAGACTCTGGCATATTTATTTGATTAGATATGAAAACAGAAGGCTTGGACAGCTACGCGACGATTAGTGTAGGGTCGCGTGTGCTAGAAATGACGTACACGCGGCTTCCTTCTGTCTTTCGTGCTTTGATGCGGCAGTTGTCCGTCCTCAAAAATTTCCAGTTGTGGTGTTCTTTTTTCAGTTCGAAGGCTTCAGAAGGCAGACATTTGTTATCTTGTGTTAAGTGGTCGTTAATAAAGATCTTCGTTTCAGCAGACAGAGGGAAACCGAGAGTGATAGTGTTTGCTCGTGCTTTCCGGGTTTTACTTACGAAGCCAGCTTTTTTAATCCAGGAACTGAAGCGTGGAATTATATGTTTATCCTTCTTCGGAGGGACACGGGGAACAACGTCTATGTCAGATGGTGCCACAGAGCCGCCAACCTTGTCGCCGATTTTTTTAATATATACTTTTTTTGAATAGCGACAGAGTTCTCGCCCTGTGAGCACGGTACGCCCCTGATGTCGACTTTATTTATACGAGAACACGGCTCGATGTCCGCTACCATTCAAGTCAGCTTTTCATTTTTTTTGCGAGTGTTTTGTTCTCTGCATTCACAGCGTTACATTTTCCCCTACATTCTTCACACAGCTGGTTGGTCATGCGCAAGCTTTCACGCATTCCTGCTATTTGTTTCCAAGGGGCGTGAACATCGCGAGCAAGTTATGCATTTCTGGGCATCGCTAAAAAACCGCGGGAGTAACCTTGGCAACAGCAGGCGTGGCAAAGGTTAAGAACAGAAGCGGCAAATGCCGCATAAAAGCGAAGACTAACCTGCGCAACCAAAAAGCATGGCTTAGCGGCCATACCTCGTTGCCAGGGCTGCTGCTGCCAAGTGGAGCGCGGGACCAGGCGGATACTTTTTTTTTGTAGTACTGGTGGCGCCACGGACTGATCCAGTTCAGTGGTAGCGCTGTGAGATGTCAGCAGGTGTCCACGATGATACCGACTGGCGGTGCTGGTAGGTGTCATGTCCGCGTGCCCAGATAGCCGTATGCTGGTCACCACAACGGCGGTGGAAATCAGCGCTTGCCGATGACCGTGCTCCGATCTGCGCAATCAAAAAGTATGGCTTAGCGGCGTTTCCTTGTTGCCACGGCTGCTGCTGCCAAGTCAGCGCCATGAAAGACTTCTTCTTCCCATGGCATCTGGCAGATCTTCGGCGATGTCTCTGCCTTCGTAGGGTCCTACGTTGAGAAACCTCTCTTTCAACGCCACTTACGCACATGACATAAGCGTAAACAGCCCATCTGTGCTATTTTCGGATCGAGAAGAGTAGGAATGCGTCTAAGAAAGCTTCGTAACCTGAATACGTACGCCCAAAAGGAATTGAAAAAAACTCCACTTTAATCAGTATACCCATGAAATGCTAAACGCCCTGATGTGACAGCCACCTCTGTGTATATTTGTTCTGTCTCCGTGGTCGAAAGTGACTACGACCATTTTTTTTGTAAAAGAATAGGTTTCTTTCTAGGGTAGATGTTTTGGTTGAGAAAGCTTAGCCTTCACTCTTGCTAGGCCACATTCACTTCTCTCGACGTGTAGAGCGAGCAATCTCCGGTAATAGTGACTTACCAGAGTTAGCTAATAAAGATCAAGTTTTGAAGCAGCAATCTCTGCCTGGCAATACAGCGAGGAGACGTGAACCGAGGGGAACATAATTTTTTAGCGTAAACCAAGAGCACGCCATTATGAGAAATTGAGAGAGTGAAATCAAGAGGGGATGACTGTCGGAAAAGGCTAGAAAGTGTTTCTTGTTCGAATTTCGAAAGTTATACCGCGGCACCTTGCATACAGAACATCCTTCGTGTAAGTGCATGCTCAATTCATACATGCAGATGTTAGCCTTCGAAATGGGCCCACGTGCTGCTCGAGACTTCGGTCGATATAGAGGGTGACATGAATAATAATATTAAGAAAAATACTAGTCGTTACTGAAGCTGATTATTGCACTAAATAGGACGGTGTGCAAGCGGACGACGGATAATCCGAAAGTTACATGTTTCGAGTTGCCACTTTGGCAGGCAGCGCAGGAAAGAGTTGGGTCCATGTGGCAAAGATATTCATACGATTTTTGGCCCGTTCGCATAATTAGACGCTGTAAATAGTTCTTGGTTTGCGAAATACTGTTTTGGTAAGAGCAATTGACACCAATTGGGAGTACTTGTCCTATGTAATGTAATTTTATAGTATAATTTATCCTTAGCTTTAAATATTGTGCTTCAGTTTTACTATGCGAAGTCAATAACGCGTCGCAATTGATGGGCGAGAATACATCGGTCACTCTGCTTGAAAAGGTAAGCATATCTGTCTCCGAAGAGCCTTTCCACAAGGAAGTAAGGTCAGTTAAAGCAGCGAGCCTAATCTATTGTCGACGTCTGATGTCACGGAAAGAATAAGGGTTTGCTTGGTGGTACGTATTTATTGGTTTGCGAGCAACGTTACCTGCAAGTGGTTTCCATCATTAGCGCCAACACAATGAAACATAAAAAAACTCAGAAGCCCACCAAACTGAAGTGTTGCTGAAGCCATAAAGTAGGGTAGCGAGAGGCCCGCTGGCAACGTGGTAGCATGGGGGCATAGAAGCAGTATTCACAAGAAATCACGCAAAGGCCAGCATAGCAACACCTCCCTTCTTCCCAGAGCCTCCACATCACCTCCCGGTAAATCTGAGTGACGTCACCAACGTCACATTTTATTCGTGATTTATTTATCATAACATTCGCGATGTCCAGGAAGAAGCTGCCCTAGCACTATCCGCGCAAGCTTCATTACGTGATTCTGATGTCCAATGGGAGGTGTACGAGTTTCTGAGCTGTGTCTATATTTTATGCAACCATTATGGGAGCACGACTCAAATGAGAGAGCAGCTGAATGAGGTACGATGGAAGCAGTTCTCGTCGCGCTTCTCACTTCGGCCAAAGCGGAGGACTCTCTCTCATGTAAATACCGCTTAACAACGGCGACTATAGTGAATCCTAAGTAATGAGCCACTCATAAAGCCTGTCTACTGGTGAATTGCATCTTTGTCAAACAGGCGGCTGCAACACATAATTGCAGATAAGCTCTCTCTATAAGATGCCAGCTTCTTATTCTTTTTCGCGTAGGAAAACGTGTTAAATGCCGCAACACAACTATTTTATTGCTGCTTTTTTTCTTGTTTTTTTTCTTCTGTTTTGTTGTCGTAAAGTTCCACAGTGTGCTTATAGTCTACTGAAAAATGACCCGAAGCTTCATCGCGTGAAGCGGGCTTTCGCGTTTGTAATAAGCAACCATGTGCGAAGTAATGCTATTGGTTCCATAGTTATCTCTGTACCAATGCGCGCACAGAATACTTTTGCAAACAAAAATCAAACATAGACTTCCTACTTTGACGCCTTTTTGTTTCTAAACTCGAAAGCCCAGATGCCATAGTGCAAATTTAGTAACCTCGCCCTTATCTTCATTTCTCGTGGTCGCCATCTTTGCCGTTTTGACAAAGCCTTTGATAACTTGGGATTTATTTTGGTATACTAAGAGAGAGGAATGAGGAAAACGGAGAGGGTAAATATTTTGTTGATATGGTATGTCCTGTGTCTGAGTAGCGCAGATGCTGCAGAAATATATAATCACATTATTACTCGTTGCATGACTAGTTCGTTCATATTGCTTGAAAAAAAAAAGAAACTGAGAAAAAAAACAGAGAAGCGCGAGAGAGGAGGGAACCGAAAAAGCAAAGATTGTTCTTTTCCGTGCCAATGCTCTCTCGGGCTCCTCGGTTTTTGCGCAGTATCATTTTCCTAAACATTTCATGACAATAGAACGCGTCCACTTTCATCGAAACGCGCAGATTGATCGAACTGCGTTACGGCCCCAACAGTGACGGTCGTGGACTCCCCAACGGGAAGACGCTGCGTATGAAATAGTCGCAGTGTTTGTACTGCTCACGACAGGTGACCAAGTAGTTAGCTACTTAATGATTCAGTAGAAACTAACAAATATTTGACAGAATTACGTCCGCGTGTGATTAAGAGGCGCCAACATGGCTTCTCATCTATAGGTTGTCCCAGCTAACGTTGGGCGAGCCGTTAAATGAGAAAAATCATTTAAAAGAACAAGGTGCAAGAAAAATTTTTGGACCTACAGTGTTCGGTTGTGAGAATGCTGATGACCGAACACCGTAGGTCACCTAATTGTATCTGGCGCTATGTTTTTTTTTTAATTTTTTTCTTCAATGGCTTTGCTAACGTTAGCTTGGACACGCGGTATAGGCATCTGCAGCCATATCCTACTTTCGATGAAACGGTGACGCTTTTTACAAAAGGCTGCCGCAACGTGTTTCCACGATGGCAATGACCCTCTCGTATTATGAACGGATGATCTACACAGCAACTTACATAGAGTAAACGAGTTTGGCCTGATTTACCGGAAAAGAAATATTGTTAAAGAGTTTGACCAATTGAGGCTCTCAAGAGTTGCCTCTGAATCATTTGCGAAATGCAGGCACGTACAGTGTGGTACTCAGTTGAAAACAACACATTAAAAAATTGCTCTTACTTCGCTAGTACTCTAGAGGCAAATGCCTGCTAAAAATGTGCCAACACATTGCACAGTAGTGTAGGAAGGTGTGTTACCAACCAGAATTCGTCCAGTGCAAATGCTGAAATGTAATTTTCACAGTGAAAAACTTACGCTTACCCTGCTCTGTATTGTCAACTTTACCAGTAAATTACACTGTACATTTAACGATGTTATGTTGGTTTCGTATCAGTATAAACACTATCATTATTATTTTCATTATTATTATCTTTATTATTTCTATAAGCAGTAACACTATAAACATAAACTCACATTGCTTCTGTGACAGCACGCTTGAAACCAAACTGCCTTAGAAATGTGGCATTTCGCAAGGAATATGAGCCTTCGCAAATGCTTTGGTCTTGCTACACGCGTCACGAGAGGCACTAACAATTGTTTCATCTAAGTTGGACCTCAGTGAAAGGCTTTCTATACCTTGAAGATTACGGGAATATTGCTTGTTGATCACACGAAGAGAAGAGCAATGCGAACGCAGTGCATCACACTTCGGCGTACTCTGATGTTACCGCCCCACGGCATGGAGCAAAATGTCACACTTCGAAGTGACATGTTCTTCGTGGCTGCCGACGGCACATGGACTGTGCCCGTTCAGGTGGATCAGCCAGTATGACAGGCCAACGCAAAGTGCACTACTCTGCTTTCTCGGAGGACGACGCCATTTAGGGCTATGACGTTGTTTATGGCGGAGATTGCACATGGCGTCTTGAAGACCATTATGTTATGGTTAGGTACCTTCATTTCTCCTTATATGAGCCACATTTTACTGATATATTTGAGTAAGCGTTTAGCTTACGTCTTGTATGATTGTACATGTGTTTTTTTATATATTAGAATGTACTTTCCTTGAATTGTGGGCACTCCTTTTTATTGCTGATTTTAAAATCAATCGCAAGGTGGAAACTTGCAAATCTTCAAAAAGAACGGTAAATTTTTTTTCACTTATAACAATAATTTTTGGTTCAATTACGTATCCTAGTGTTCGTTAACATTATAACTACTTTTGCTTCATTGCATGTCATATAAAGCAAAATGTAAAGAAGGGCTCGTCCATGTGCCCTAACTTTACTCCCCAGTCCCATTATTTGTGTTAATTATTGGGCATATTGTAGAAATTGTGCCGTTAACAGCAGCGATATGGAAGTGAGCAGACCTTAACTTTTCTTCTCTTTTTCTGTTCCTCCCTACTAATTTTGCCTTTTTCATATTTATTCGATCCTCATAAATAAATATGGTCAGTCTTGTGGTCCTTTAGAGAGATAGGCAAACACGGGGTCGCAAGGATTACCAGCGTAAGGCTTGTTTCAAAATAACAAAGGCAAATATGTCACGAACCGCAGAGAATTAAGGCACGGGAAAAATCACGTAGTCGTCTTCAGCGTGTACAACGAAGCGTAGAATGTCTATCCGCACTGATCGATTGCTTGTGCCAGTGTCGCTTGACCAATCTGTCACTGCCTCTCGGCGTCAGGAGGTTCCGCAGCCGAGGTATGTATCCATTTTGGCACCTCTATCTTTACCAGTAAATTACACTGTACATTTAACGATGTTATGTTGGTTTTGTATCAGTATAAACACTATCATTATTATTTTCATTATTATTATCTTTATTATTTCTATTGACATGGCTATGAATACGTCTCTTCTGTAGGTTGTTAACCTTGTATGCAGCGTAAGAGTAGTACTGGTGTTAGTTTTCCGTCGATTTTAAAACCTTTCCGGATTACCAGGTTACCCGATACGTGGATGGCACAATGAACGCTTGTAGCTACTTTGTCGCAAAGCAACTCATTATGTACGTTATCACGTAGAGCTGGTGTTACTATTTGCAAATAAAAGAAGTTATAAAACGGTGTCATTTAAAGGATTACGTTGCTGCCTACCTTAACACAAGCAGCCAAGTGGAATGTGATTGGCCACTGCGGCAGTAGCTATGTGTCCTCTCTAGCTAAACTGTGCACCACCAGGTAACGCCACAACCCCGGCCACTGATAATTACATCACAAGTGACCGGGTTTTCCACAGAAAGCTATACGTCTACAGACAAGCGAAAACTAACACCTGAAGCCGAGGATGGGGTGGGCACCATGTCAAATACGACAAAATGTGTCCGTTCACCTCATTATTTGGAAGGTTTCACTCGGGCGTTGTGGGAGACTCGGCGGACTGTCGAGTGACAGGTTTTTGAACTAATGGTGCCCATGTATTTTATTCTTTGGAGGCAGAATTTATGTAATAATGTTGAGAATGTAAGACACCAGTGCGTTGCTCCAAGATAGTAGACAAACAGAGGTACTCGGTTTCTGAGCACGCTAGCATCATATGCGTTGAGAGCAACGTCGAGGTCCAGTTGCAAAAGCCCACAGTCATATATTGTGATAAGATGCTCGCAGATGGCTTAGTTCTTTGCTGACGCTGTGGATATTCCAACACAGTCCTTGAGCGTCATCTTGAAGCTTACTGAAAGCGCACTCGGGAATGACAGTCTGGACATTATGAGATTTGTGAACTGGTGAGTTTCATGACAAAGGAGGATGCCTCTTATCCCCAATCCTTCTTTTTTTGCCACGATGGTCGCTTGCAGTTTTCGAAGAACGTTGCCACATTATCTTGCTACTAACCGGACGTTTTCTAGGCAACCAAAAAGTAGGATACCCTTAGCGCCTTAGAAAATGGTGCCATAACATTTCTCTCCGGGCGCTTGACCGATTATTTTTGCCACATGGGATGCAAACTGCCTACTTTGCATGGATTGTTAATTTGGGTCTGGATCCGGCTAATAAAGGGACGACTCATTCTCAGTCACTAAGCACGTGATAATACCTTCTGAGTCACTTTGATAAAGGCTGTGGAGAATCAGCGTCAAGTGCACAAGAACGGCCCCTTGACATAGTGTGACATGTAGGAGAAAGAACAGTATAGTGATGGCTGAGTTCCTGCCAGTCGGGTCTTCAGTGCAGCGACATTCCCAAATAGCTAAAATGCATTGTTGGTGAGTGCAAGCAGATTGTCCAATCCTTTGAAGAGAGTCCGCGTGGCACCCATTGGGCCGAGACCTCTCACTTGGGCAAAACGTCATGAATGCTTATGCGCGCACTGCCACACCAAATTTTCAAGACAGTGGCAATTTCAGACACATTAATTGGACCACTGTTCATGAAGGTTCGGACTGTATGTTCTAAATAACACAAAGCGGTGAATCGTCATGCCTTGGGTGGTCCTGCACACCCTGCTGGTGAACGTATTGATGCAACGACTTATTGTATTGTGCTTAGTATTACACTGACGAAAGAACTAAAGAATGAATGACGATCAACTAGGCCCGTTCATTGCTTTACTAAATAGTTATTCTAGCATGCGAACTACATTAACTGCCCTACACATTCATCGTCCCACTGTTTTCTTTCATGGGTGGATGATCCTCATTTTCATAAATCCTTTATTAGGCTCGAGTACTCAAGTGTGCGATTGTGAGGAGAACCATGCTTAAGTAATAATGGCGAAACAGGAAATCTTGATACTAGAACCATGTTTGTCTTGATGGTTAAGTTTACCAAGGTAAACAAAATCAATGTCCGATTTATGTTTTTACCCTAGTCACAGAACTTCTTGCTTAGCCCTTACACTCACTTGCTCTGAAAAAACATATACTTCGCCTAGCCGCGCATTTAAATTTTGAAAATTATTTTTATTGACAACGCACATACTTTCGGCACAGGGAATGTTATAAAAGGTATGATAAATAGCAAATTATGTGATACTGCGTCTTGCCTTTCCAAAGCAGACAAAACATAATTTTCTGCCTAAAAGTGTAAAACTGCCTTTTTGCACTTTAGGGAACACTCAAGTTAGCGAAGGCCCCGTTTTGGCAGGATTTATCTTAGTAGTGGTCTAGCACCTTTCATGGATACGTTGATGTACTTAGTAATCGAGTTTAGCTTGCAGTTGCTCTTGAACTAAAGCGCAAGTAAAGACATCACGTCGGCAGCCCGAAATGCACGGCGCGAAGTTAAGCTCGATGTACATGTTGAGTAAGAAGAGGGGTTCCGCGAATAATCAGTCTTCCACAAAGAGATTTGGCAGAAATTATTTTCCGGAATTAACACTAGAAGAAGCAAAGCTGGCCCAGTTACTCGGCATTTTTTGACAAACTTTTGTACTGATTTCCAAAATGTCATGACGCTACTTTATAATAAAAAAAAGTCCGAATACATGTTAGCTGGAGGGAACTGTCTAGGCAACTTCAGGCGTCATTTTGCGAAGTACCATGAGATTAAAAATGTAACGCCAGGTTTAAAACGAAGCCATATACAAGTTCATCCACGAAGCCCATCCATCCCTTTATAAATATGCTACTGAAGCAGCATTACATTTTTATGGCGTTGATGCTACTCCAAAGGTCAAGTACAGAAAATAGTCAGCGGGAAAGGATCAGCAACATTATGAACTTCTCTAATTGTGTAGGTATGTTATTTTTACCACTTTATAACGCTCATTCCATTTACAACATTCTTCCGATGGAGTTACGACCTCTAGAAGAGACATCAAGATTAACTGCCAGAATATCAAATTTAAGCACTTCCATCCCGTCATATTTTGCAGCACATGAAGAAGACGACGATGAACTTGGTTATGCGTCGTATATCGCGATATGATATTCTAAGCAATCGGGGAAAGTGCATGTAAAAGAGACACCGAACGCATTCAGCTCTGCTTCCCAATTTTTGTGTGGTAAATTCCAGCAGTTATAAGTGATTGGCTTTATCAACGTGGTATTCTAGGCAAAATTACTGTTCTTGAAATCGAGTTATTGGTACTGATGCAGCAAGCTGCCGGAAGTCTAACCACTTTGCTAATGCATGGCTGAGAGTTCAGGAATGACAGCTATCACTCTCTCGCCGTATTCTTTCCAGTCGTAGTTATAAAGCGATGCGTTCAATCTACAAAATAACGAAGGTAAGTGATACTGCAAGATTACTTCCGGCTCCTTAAGGCCGGAAGTTAACAAGGATTCCTAAATACACCAAGACCTGCTCTTTATTTTTGTCTTTCCGTTTGCAGTGACGGCCGGTTCATGTAAGCTTATTGCTCTTTCTTCGCCAGATTAGAGTCTTTGGAACTCTTCGCAGTTGGGCTATTTCTATAGAAATTAAGTTTTCGGCCTCACATACAGAATATGTCCACTTCATTTAAATCCATGATGTGGAAATTGGAAGGCCTGATGTTGGAAATTAGTTTGTCATTCATATTATTTTCCAGTAAACATAACTGTCATAGTGTGATTTTCTGCATATGAAAACTGCCTACTGCATCACACTGTCACCAAGAACAATGTATGACACCTTGGGCGCGGAACGATGTCTACTTCGATCCAATATTAGCAAGCGTGCTGCCGATACGTTTGGGACTCGAATGCAAGAAAGCACACAAAACGCACAACACAGTTCATATTTCTGTGCGTATGGTGCAGAGGAGTCCACTATTAAAGGGCACACATAAGCGCAGATCATGTCCGAATTTTCCTCTCACGCAAGAGCAAGAGTACAAACAAATTGATTTGCAACAGATCACTTGTGGTCGGCAGCTCTGATTCCTTTTGACAAACTTATGTAGTACATTCCCATTGCTTCCGCGGCCACTTGATGCTGGGGTGGCAGCAAAGCGGGAGGTACACATTTGTGTGTTCCCGTTAACTGTAGACCACACTGTACAAGGATATCAGAATGAATCTTTCTTAACATTGGATGCCAGAAGAATTGTGAATAAACATGTTCGGTGTTTATTTGGTGTTTTACTTGTTGCACATAGCATTTGGGAGATGCGCCCAATAGATAAAAGGAAGGAAAATATTTGCACCATTTTAACTCTGCCATTAGAAGGCAACAACAAATGCTAAACAAATCATTCAGCCTTTTTAATCTTGCCCCCCCCCCCCCTATTATGCATGTAATTAATAATACCCTTTGCTGTCGGTGTACAGCAAAGAACACAATAGGCAGGCTCTTTTTTGAAATAAAACTCTTTCATTTCTATAGCTGCCGAAACCTCCGTACTCAATTTTGAAGTTCTTTCCTCATGTTAGAAGTGCTGGAAATGATGAAAGGTTTGTGTACAATGCAGAGAGAAAGCATGATGAAGCGGCGGGTATTGAAACAGCGCGTAGGAGACAGAATAAAGAAGTGTATAAGGTCGTCTTATGTTCTTCGTGTTCCAAAGGTCACACATGAGTGCCGGCGGTAATGAAAAGATAAATACAGAAAGCTTGCATAAGTGTTTTTTAAGACAACTTAGACAATATTCGTGATTCATAGAAATTTAGCAATTAGTGATCGGCTCGGCTCAGTGTTATTGCACTTGTTGCGCTCCGAAAGCGTGTGTCAGAGGTAACAGTGTTTTCTTAATGTCTAAACATATTCGTATTAACAATGTCGTAACAATATTCGTAAATAAAATAAAGCATAAAGTAAATTGTCTCAAACTGTTTATGGGTTGTTTCCATATGTAAGGGCCATAAATAAAGGATCTGAAGAGTAATGTGCTTAGGTGATGTGTAAAATTCGTTATGACAAAGTTTACTGCTATCTCTCGTAACCTTTATGTGCTGTTTACCAACCACTTGGTCCTTTCGGAACTACCAAAAATTTTTAAAAATAATTAAAAGTGCGGTATTAGAGCAGTGCATAAACGAAGTTCAGGCTATTCTATGCGGAAATTGCGTAGTTTCACTGAAAAACATTTCCTTGCTCTCTAGCGGTGTCTGAGATTGGATAGTACTAATAACGCGTCACTGAAAAAGAAGCTTCTTTCTATTAGTTACTTTAGAGCTGCTGAATGTGTGCACGGAGATCTGATATTTCACTTTATGATGCTATGGTGGTTCTGGGTATGGAAATGGTGATGTTGCTTGTTGCTACTGGCGCGCGTAGCGTAGTGTACTTGGCTGGCAATTGCTCCAGTTCAGTGCCTTTTTCTGTGTCATAAAGATCTCGCTGTCGATCAATTCAGTCTCTCACAAAAATGTCAGTAGTATAACCGACAGTTCGTTGCACTTTATTCACTGGCCTTCCGGAAAACCTCTGTCAAACCTTCGGGAGGAAACGCCCACGCATGAGTGGACGCCAATCATATTCTCGCAATGTAAAGAAGGGTCGCTTCCATGTGGCTAAGTTTATTACAGTGTAGCTGATGCAGGGGTTTGCAACGTCAACGGAAGTGCCAGCGAATTGTGTCTTGATTTGGATGTTCTCCTGAGCTTTCACTTTTGGTTGCTTCGAACGCGCTTCATTGGCATGAGCGCATGCTTTTTCGTTGCCAGCGACACCAACAAGCTAAGGCATTCAATGAAATCCTAATCCCCCTTTTTTTGGCGGTTTTTTACGTCAAGCCACCTACAGACGACAGAACGTGTTTGGAGGGATGATACCTAATATTTGCTTAATTGATGACTGAGGAGGAGGAAGGGAAAGCAAAAGGTGAGATGAAAATCGCTGGCAATATTCCGAGGGTACTTAATCACAAAACAACAGCCCACGCATATCTCCGAGGCAGCACAACTATATGTATATGCGAACAAAGTCATCGTTTCCTACAAATTGTGAACTAAGAGAAAACATCTGCTACTTCTTTTTACTTTCGAAAGCAGACGCAAAAGAGAACAAAATTTGCAATGGTTTACGTGACAAGGTGGTAGAATTCGTGCTCAGAAATTATAGACTTCAACATGAGAATACCGTGATGGCGCAAAATGCCAGTCCTTTCTTCAGCTCTCTGTTGGTTGCAAAACCAAGCTTACCAGTTGACTGAAGTATTATTATGGAAAACCTGTAATCTGCGGAAGATTACTAAGAAAGGTTGCATTGTTGAAGCTCCGAAGCGAAAATGGCGACCATGCGTAAGCGTTTTCAATGCAATCTTAGTAAAATGTGGCATTAGCTAGACGGCTTGAATATGGCGGTAATTGTTATCTTATTATCTGCTTTAAACAGTTTACAAGTAGTTAGTCATTCCGATATATGACTGGTAACTTTTCTCAGAACAAAACTCTCTGCGAATAGCACATCGTACACTGAAAGCGCCCCAGGCCAAGAAACACGGTTGCTGACAGGTTAGCGAAGGGGAACTAACTTATAGCGCCTTGAGCCTGAATCGCCCTTTTGTTCAGGGGAGCCTACTACGTAAGCTACAACAAGTTTGCGCCGAAACGTTATGAATTGCATGCATGAGTTTCTATAGCGAGTAAGACCCTGCGACTAAGCTGCAGGCTCACCAATTGAACATTGCTTCTTTTCAGAAGGTGATCATTGAAACGCCAGTATCATTAACAGATAAACAGCAGCCAGGATTTCAAGAGGAGGCCATCGAAACGGCTTGTCACCTGTCAAGACGAGCAGCATTCGAATTCATTAAGCCCCTCTTTCATCTCGTTCAAAGCCTGCTCCTCCGCATGCAAATAAATGTACAGCCGAAAATAGAACTGCTTCAGTAAAGTCAACTGATACTTCCACTGCCTCAGGATGTTTTTTTTTCATGAAATTCCGCATCCCACCATGTCTTCTGAAAACCATTTTCCTAAAGGGAAACAACATTGGTCAGTATATTCGGTTTAACTGATATAGATCCGGGACCGCAATAAGGTACGACGAACCCATTTCTCTCGTAATTACCGCTAAATTGTAACTCAATTTTGATTTAGGTGTTGGACATGAGCAAAACAAATTAGAAAGAAATTTAAACAATCTATTCTATCACGGAATTTATTTAGTAGAACACCGTTAAATGGGTTGTCTGCAGATAGCACATATGAATTTATATGTGAGAATAAACTCCGTTTTAACCATGTTTATTTACCCTAGCTACCGATGTGCGCACAACTGTAGTACTGATCAAAGCTGCTGTGTTGATCACTTACCTACAGGGAGATAAAGACCGACCTTGAGCCAGAAGCCATTATTTGGATTTTGAATTAACATTGTTACGCGAAGGACGAGTCAATTAGACGAGCAACTATTTACAGATTATATTTACAACAACGGTTGCAGCACTGACAGGTTAGATTCACAGCGCGAGCCCAGTTCGTTTTTCCTCCTCTTTTTTTCGAGTGATGGCGCCCGCGAGTGATGGCGTGATAGGAAATGAAGAAGCAGACGCTGAAGCTAAAATAGGTGTAAATAATACGCCAGAAGTAATCATTGCGTTGTCACGAACAGACGCGACTGCCCTGCTTCGGTGCGTTATGCGGAACTCTACACTTGAGCACGGACCAATACAGATCAACGACACAGGCGACTGCACAAATGGGACCCAGAAATGAAGTTCCGCATGCCTTATAAACTGAAAAGGAGCATAACAAGTATGTTACAGCGAATTCATCTTGGTGTTGCACTCACGAGGCGTCATACGCACATCATCGGCTGCAGTGACACTGCTGCCAACTGCGATCACTGCCAAGTGCCAGAAACGCTTGAGCACATATTTTGCTCATCCCCAGCGTACGGGCGAGAACAGCAGAGCTTCATTTGTACTATTCAACGAGTGACTAACAGACCAATATCTGACAAGATTGTATTAGGTCCTTGGCCTGACGCCAACAGCGCAGCTGTGGTCATTGAAGCGACTATAGCCTTCCTTCAAGCCACTGGATTCGATGCACGACTCTAATATGACCTCAACGTGATGGCCATGTATATACGCACCTCCTTATATCATCGTGATCATTCATCGCTCTTTTTATCCCTATCTCCCTACCCAGTGTAGAGTATCAGGTCAGAGCAAACTAATGCTCAAGCCGACCTCTCTGCCTTTTTTCAAATAAACCACTTGCTCTCAGTCAGTGTGCTCTAAAGAGACATATTTCGCGAGCAAGTCTGTGAGAGTGCGATTGAGACGCTCCGTGAGGCCATTTGTTTGCGGATGGTATGACGTGGGTAGCTTGCGCCTCGTCGCACAGGACTGCAGTATGTCTTCGATAACGTTTGATAAGAATGTGAGAAGTTGTCGTGGAGATCCATGTAAAAAAACGTCGTGTAGAATAAAATCGGCGACATCTGGGGCGCAGCTTGTAGGAAGCGCGAGGGTGATGGCATAGCGCGTGGCGTAGTTCGTGGCCACAGCGACCCATCTGTTCCAGAGGTAGATAGAGGAAAAAGGCCGAGTAAGTCCAAACCAACCTGAAAGAATGGCTCCGCGGGACTGTCGAGTGGTTTAAGGAACCCGGCAGGGAGCGTCGATAGTGTCTTGCGTCGCTGGCACTTCTCACACATTGCTACGTATCTTCGAACGGAGCGAGCAAGCACTCTACCCTAGCCAAAAGAAGCGTCGGCGGCTCGTAGGTACGTGACACACCGAGGTGGATGGCAGTGGGGATGTCGTGAAGTTCGTGGAGAACAGCCGAGCGAAGGTGTTTAGGGATCACAACGAGTAATGCAGGGCCGTCGGGGTGAAAGTTGTGGCGGTAGAGTACGCCACTTGAAGCACGAATAAGCGAAGGGAATGGTCGGCAAGTGACGATTCCAGGTGGTCAATGATGATACGCAAGGACAGGTCGCGGTGCTATTCGTCGGCGACATGGAGCAGTGCCAAAACAGACAGAACACAGGCGTCGGTGTCAGTATCAGACGTAGAGGTCCAGTCTTCGACTGGGTAGCGAGAGAGGCAGTTTGCATCCTGGTATTGGCGTCGCGACTTCTAACTCATTGCCTAGGGATGTTTTGTAGTCGGAGAGCCCAACGACCGAGCCGGCCAGAAGGATCCTTGAGTGACGAAAGCGAACAGAGCGCATGATGATCTGTGATTACTGAGAAGGGCCTGCCATATAAATATGGGCGGAACTTTGAAACAGCCCTAACGATAGTGAGACATTCGCCCTCGGTAATTGAATAGTTGCGCTCTGCAGCTGTCAGGAGCCGGCTAGCATAGGCTATAAACCGGTCGTGTCTATGTTGACGTTGTGCTAAGATGGCGCCCATCCCATAACCACTGGCATCGGTTCGGACCGCTGTAAGTGCGGACGGGTCAAAGTGGGCCAAGACAGGTGGATTGATGAGAATCTTGATAAGGCGTGAGAACGCGGGAGCCTGAGGGGAACCCCACGTAAAAGGCACGTCTTTCTTCAGAATTTCAGTGAGTGGTCGAGCGATTGCTGCGAAATCTTTTACGAACCGTCTGAAAAAAGAACAGACCCCCACAAAACTCCGGACGTCTTTGACAGACTGAGCTGCAGGAAAAGCCATTACTGCTCGAGCCTTTTCCGGGTCGGGTCGTACGCCGGAAACATCGCCGAGGTGGCCTAGCACTGTAATCTGTCGGCGCCCGTAGTGCCACTTCGATGAGTTTAATTGGAGCCCACCCTTGGGGAAGATGTCAAGGATGGCTGCGACGTGCTCAAGGTGCATCTCAAGTGTAGGAGAAAACACAAGGACATCGTCGAGGTAACAAAGGCAAGCGGACCATTTCAAACCTTGAAGCAGAGCCCATCATCCGTTTGAGCGTGGCGGGGGCATATCATAGACCGAACGGCATAACCTTGAATTAGTAGAGGCCATCTGGAGTGATGAAAGCGGTCTTTTCCTAGTCTTGCTCATCTACGGAAATCTGCCAATAACAAGGTCGAAGGTTATTCGATCTGGAACGAGAATTATTTGGCACCGTGAAGACAATCAAGAGCGTCGTCGATTCGTAGTGAAGGGTAAACGTCCTTTTTAGTGATTCGGTTTAGGTGGCAGCAATCAACGCAGAAACGCCACGTGCCATTTTTCTTTTTGAGGAACACGACCGGCGACGCCCAAGGACTCGACGAGGGCTCAACAATGCCTTTCACGAGCATCTTGTTTACTTCCTGCTGAATAACTGGCCGCTCTGCCGTGGACATGCGATACGGTCTACGGTGAATGGGAACAGCATCACTCGTGTTTATCCGATGCTTAACAAGGGACGTCTGACCAATTGGTCGATTGTCAGTGTCAAATATGTCGAGGCAGGAAAGGAAAAGGCGATATAGGGCGGCTGCTTGATTGAGCAGGTGTGAGGTCCGGAATGACCATGGGAGGAAATGGGCCGTCAAAGTTCATGGCATCCTGCGGGTAATCAGGAGGATCTGGAGACGCGTCGGCTGCAAAAGCAGTGACGTGGTCGTCTTTCACTGACCGGTACGTGGCCACCTTCAGGTAACACTTGCTTCGTCAAGCCAAAATTGATAACGGGGAGGCACATCCGATTAGCGGCAAGGGTTACGACGGAGTGTGGCACAGAGATGTCGCGCGCCAGGAGAACATCAAGAATAAGTGCGACGACATAGTTGGCATCAGGCACGGTTGCCGTCGAGGCCAATTCGACGAAGGTTAAGGCTTTTGGAGGTAAGGGAACAAATGCTGTAGTGCAGAGGGTGCTCGATTGTTCGAGGCGAACGTCTGAAAAAGAGGAAGCTCGATGCACAGCGTACCGGCGGAACAGTCGATGAAGGCAGAATGTGTCGTCACAAAGTCGAGCCCGAAGATTAGGTCATGAGCGCAACTGGGCAGGACGGTGAACAGGACTGGAACTTGGCGTCCAGCAATTCCTATGCGAGCAGTGAACATACGACCGACGGCAACACTGGCGCCATTAGCGACGCGTACGGCTCGAGTGATGGCAGGCGTAAGAACTTTTTTGAGGTGACGACATAGGTTAGCGCTCATTATGGACGCGTGGGCTCCAGTATCAACCAATGCCGTCAGCGGGACACCACGTACGCCTACTTCAATTAGGTGCGTGTTCGTGAGGAGCGTCAACGGAGAATTTGGACAGGACGAATCTGATGCAGCACGACCTCCGAGAGCTGCATGGCTCAGTTTTCCGTCCAGTGGGTTGGCGACGAAAAGCGCCGAGGTTCGGGTGACGGAGTTGAGGCGACGGCGATCGCACGGAGAAGCGGCTGTCAGGGGCATCAGAAGTAGGATGCAGACGGCGAGGTGAATAACAGGGAACGCCGGTGTATGGGCGAGGAGCAGGAAATGCGCTCCAGTATGGCGGCATCCAGGGGGTGCGGCAGCGGTGGGATACATGACTAACTCGGTGGTAGCGGAAACATATCGGTTTCTCGTGTGGGGTTCGCCATTCAGCAGGATTGCTTGGTCTGGGAGCAAAATAATGGTCATTGCAGATTGTGGCCATGGGAATGGTTGCCGAATCAGGTCGGGAGACAGATCAGGCGGTAGGGATGCCAAGGTTTGCAATTTCTTGCCGCACAAGTGCTTGAATAACGGAAATAGTGGGGGCCGCTCCGTCAAAGGTACCGTCAAGGGGTCGTGAGTAAACTGGGGCCGGACTCGCCGCTTTAATCTCTCGGCGAACGATACGCGTGACTTTCTCGTGAAATGGGCGCGTGGCGGTAAGAGCGGAGCAAGATGACGTGGCAGGTGTGTTTGGGAGCCGGAAAAACTGTGGGATAACGCGGCGGCTTTTGGCTACCTCGAAGCGGCGGCATTCTTTGACGATGGCGATGTTTTTTTTTTTTTTGTTTCTTCTATCACCTTTCATTCCCTTTACCCCTTTCCCCAGTACAGGGTAGCAAGCCGGTATTTACACTGGCTAACCTACTTGTCTTTCCTTCCCTTTCTTTCTCTCTCTCTTGACGATGGCGCTGACGGTATAGACCTACACCACGGCGCTACGTCACGAAAATGCGGTGGCGCTGTCGTCGGAATTTAGTTTCGCTTGGTAGGCACTCCGCCGCCGAGCCGCCGCCCGTGTCGCGCCTACCACAGCAGCCGCTGGGTTTCGCGGGTGGTTGTGCGGTTCCATCTGTGAGGTCTTTATTCTATGATTTTACAATGAAAGAAACGCAGTATGCGGATGAGCTGAGTTGCGTCGAAATACGCAAGAGATTAAAGTTTTCATAGGTTTCCTGTTGATGAAAACCGTCGCAAGCAATGGGCCGCCGCGGTAAAAAGCGAAAGTCATCCGGATTATGATACCAGATCATCCATTATGCGCAATACATTTCGTAACCGTTAAGCTTCTCTTTCATTTTGATTGGCATGCATTAGCCGATCTTAGCGTCGTTACGATCTTAGGATCGTATACGATCTTAGGATCGTTATTAGCGTGCCATTATAATTGCTTGCCGCACTGTGGGAAAGCTAGATTAGGATTAGCATTGAATGTAGGTCGAGCGAGCAGATGCCCCACAAAACACGTCACATTCGAATTTGTTTTCATCTCAAAGAATTGAGCCACCAGCAGTGTAAATATCCTGTCACACGTTCACATACGCAGGCAGCAGGGTCACAACTGCGTTTATTGCAGTGTGGAAGTCATAAACGCGCCTAAACGTGTCAGTTAAATTTCGAGCGCGAAACAAAATGTAGAGTCGGAGCGATCGGACGGCCGCGTACAACAGCTAGCTCACATTGCGCGGTCCTACACAGGCGACGTCGCCGTAGGGCCGGTACCTTGCCGGTCCCATCATCGAGGCGATCGCTTCTTAACGGCGACGTAGAAATCGGCTACAGCTTGTTTTTAACATAAAATAGTTCTTAATAGAAAAGCTATCTCGAATTTGCGCGTGCTTCGTAAAGCAGCGCCCAGTACTAAACCACTGGCGCCATCCGGAGCAACGACCCGACGGCATTTCGTCTCGCAGACGGAAACCGAAGCACCGGCCGTCTCAGCGAGGCGGCTCGGCTGGCTTGCAAGTACTACGTTTCGTTTGTTATTCGCACCAACGACACCGACAAAACCGATTCATTTAAGCCCACGTTAATCGTGTTGTCAAAAATAAGCGCACAATGATGAGCAGCAGGCCAGGTCGCAAGCGCTGTCGGCCGTCACTGCGGCGGTCAACGAGCTAGGCCTAGCGTCTCGTTCGGCCGTATCCCGATGGGGGCGAAATGCAAGAACGTGCCCTGGGTGCACGTTAAAGAACCTTACGTAGTCAAACTTAATCCGGCGCCCCCATTACTGTGTGCTTCGTAATGAAATCGTGGTTTTAGCTGTGCCAACCGCGCGTGCAAGTGGTGGCGGCGAACGTGGGCGGAGCCAAACGTTGGGCGGAGCCTACGCGACGTCGCTATAAGGCCTAAAATATATCGACGGCGCCTACCGCTGTTTACAAACATGGTGTAGGTCTATAGACACGTCGTTATAGACAAGCAAATTGAAGGTGTCGTCCACGATTCCTTTTGGGATATGGTCCACCTTGTCAACCTGGGTCATGTGCTCGTCGAATTTCCAGTAAAGCGCGAGCACTTCCTGTATGTAAAAGAAGTACGATTCGGTCAACGACTAGACACGGGTGGCAAGATCTTTTCGCGCAGCCTTTTGGCGGCCTGACCGGTTGCCAAATAGGTCGCGAAGCCTTTCTTTAAATATTTCCCAGCTGAAGAACTCGGCCTCATGGGTGTGAAAGCAGACACGCGGTGTACCGTCCAGATAAAAGATCACATTGGCAAGCATGATGGTAGGGCCCCAGTGGTGGCTTTGGCTAACACGCTCATACATGCTTAGCCAGTCGTCGACTTCAAAGCCATTTTGGGCGGAGAATGTCCCAGGATCACGGAGACTGGGAACCGTAACGTACGTTGTTTTTGGCGCCGCAGGTGTAGGTGGCGACGGGGTGGTTCCAGCGGAAGCCATGGCTGAGAATATGGCGGTGCGGCCGAGCACCTAGTTACTGATTATACTTACAACAACGGTTGCAGCGCTGACTGGTTGGATTTACAGCCCGAGCCCAGTTCATTCTTGCTCCCCTTTTTCCGAATAATGGCGCCCGCGCGCCTCGTTTGAACAACCGAATACAACACGCGTGTAGCAATATGTTTACACAGTACTTAGAGTAATGTTAGTCCTACTGAGACGAAAGCGAACGCAGGGAAGAAGTGAAAAATAAAAAAATGCATACCCCAGTCTTTCTGCGGTTAACATGCAATTAAATGCACATACACCCTCTGAAATTGATAATACGCAATGACCACAATTTTTATTGGTGTTGCAAAGACGACTACAAATTGCGCGCAGAAAGCAAAAAGTACCGTGTTTCTTTGTGAGGATTTCTAAAAATTACATCTACGAAGAAACACAGCTTCTCCTAGGAGTTCCGAAGTTGAAGCATTGTTTATGTTTTCGCGAAGGGATATCTCCGCGGCCTATTTCAAAGTGCTCCTTTTGAACGGCAGCTGAAATGAGTCGATGTAAAATCTCTCCGCTATGCGGATGGCTTTCACATCTGAAAGCGCTGAAATTTAACATTGCGCAAACTCGAATCACTTCACTTCAAATTGCGCTTCCGGCACAAATAGACTGGTGCTGTGCAAATAATATTCAAAGCAAAAGCCCAATGACAGCACCAGTGGAGGCCACGGAAAAAAAAAATGCCTAATTATTATTTCTGTAAGCCAATCAGTGGCTATATTTTAGTCTCATCAGAGCTATCTTTTGTTTATAATATTCCCTTAGTTACTAGCAATGTTACATATTTAGTTTTATGTATACATATATTTCTATATAATATTTATATTACAATCTTTTGGATTCTCTATAAAAATCCTAAGCAGTGAGCAAACGATGTTAGTGGTGAGCTGGCCATCTATATAACATTGTAACCGCCACAAATTATGAGCATTTGAGTTCTTATCGGCCATAGCACATTACATTTAGTATTCACACCTAAAACATGTAAAGGGTGGACTGAATTTCATTATCAAGCTCTCAGGTGCCATTTCATGTATTCACCCAGCCAGAGAAATTTATTCGCCTACATGTGGGAGTGAAATCCCTGAAGCGGCCCTCATATCTGCTTAACCTTTCTTCTGTATCGCTATTTCAGAATGCGGTACTTAGTCATTTATCACTAGGATAAACGAGCCAAGTATATTTCCTCAGTAAAGCACAACGGCACTGCGTAAATAAATGGTCACCTTCACTTACTTTAAGCGCATGAAACAGTTGAAAATAATAATAATGAGGTGGTCAAATCTCGCTTTAGAGGACGACAAATATGCGTGATGTCCGGTCGTTCTTACTTTGAAAACACTGACGTTAGTTCATATACAATGTTGCCAAGTAAAAAATGGGGATAGAGAACGCGATTTATTTTTAAGAACATTTGTTTTTCTTGGCGCCGTGATGTGAAAAACGTTCAATGATTTCTCTTTTCACGAGTAGGGGCGTATTGTAATGATATGGTGCAATTAAACGTTGCTTTCAAGAGAATGAAAGGGACCGTGACCGGGTGCCAAGTTTCCAGGAATATCAATTCACATCCTTTGTTTTTCATTCGTTGAAGTCGCTAATCGGTAATTCCAGGAAAGTGAATGGAGGTTCTTGCCCAGAAGGTTAAAAAGCAGGCGGTAGGGCCAAGGGGAGCTGAAGCTCGAAGGATGTATTAAGGAAAACGACCTTTTGTTAGGCAACATCAGACAATGAAGTTATTACAAAGTACGGGAACAATAGACGGAGATAATGAGCGGGAACAATGTTAACGACCCCATAAAGTGTTGGACAATGGCTGAGTAGGTAATGCGCACCTTCTATTTATTTTTTTTTTGTCCTTTCCTTTCAGGGAATCGCTTTTGATATCGGCGGACTTGGGTTAGGTTCGAAAGAATAAAGAATGCTTACGCGTGTCTGCACGAACTAATGAACACATTTGCTCTTTCACTGTTTGAGTACCGTATGTTTTCGCAAAGCTATACGGCATGTTTTCGGATGCATCCATTTAACATTGCCTGTCACTGAAGGTGGTGGCATGCTTCAATGATGCTGATCGTTTGCCCAGGGGACGTATCCTGCGATGACCCTCTTCGGTGGTACTATCGCCTTGGCCATCCATGCCTTGGCCATCAGGTGCGCGCCGATTGGCTAGTTGAGCAAAATCGGATGAGCTGATCGGCTGGTTGGGCACTACGTGCTCAACTACGTTCTCAACCCGCCAATTAGCACGCCCCTGATGACCAAGGCAATAGTATCGCCGAAAGTTACCATCGCACAACATGTCCCCAGGTTACAATATGCTTTCAATTGTTCATGAATTCACAAACACGAAAAAAAAATTTTTTGCGCGGCTGTTTATTCAGAACAGGCCGGTCAGGCAAAACTGCGATTTGTGGTAATAAGGTCATGGTTGAATGACATTTTTTTCCCTTTTATATACGCATTTCACGCTTTTAGCTGATAACGAATGATGTTTTTTTTTTTTTTTTGCATCGCAGTTAACACGATCAACCATTATTTGTCTCGATCGGGTTGTTTCCTTCGAAGGCAAAGAAGTCCCTAGGGTAACTGTGTGCTTCACATATGGCATA
This sequence comes from Dermacentor silvarum, assembly GCF_013339745.2. Classification (NCBI taxonomy): domain Eukaryota; kingdom Metazoa; phylum Arthropoda; class Arachnida; order Ixodida; family Ixodidae; genus Dermacentor; species Dermacentor silvarum. Next base: position 34,857,897 of record NC_051164.1, read on the forward strand.
GAGGCTACAGCCGGAAGAGCTCTTTGGCTATTACGTTGAACTGCCGTCCGATAGGCATTCTGCAGAATTGTAGGCATCTACGACACCACGCGTGATTGGAAAACACATTGTGGAACACTGTATTACGACTGTATCTGGCCGACCTCAGATGTTTACCGACACGTAGCAGGCACTGCGCATGCGGGCAAATCGTGCGTGCCTCGTTAGGGTCCAAGAGATGCACATAACTTCTAAGAGTACATTTAATTAGTACTTAGGAGTTGATAAATTTCTATTACGCGTGAGGTGTACACAACTTAGTGACTCAAGCTCGGAGCGGATTGCTCCCGGCGCTTTTTGTATCACAGGTGGGTTTTGGAGAAACCGAGTTGCTGCATTGTGATATGGGATGGTAGCGAGGTATATTTGTAAGTTATGCTGACTGCATTTGGCTCACCTGTGCTAGATGCAGCATCTCCACGTGGATTCATGACTAAAACAAATTTCTAGCATTTTAAGATTACTTTCGTAGTGCAACTTCTTGTTTTCGTGCCCTAAGCCCTATAACTCCTATTTAGAGTAATGTTACTCCTGCCGTAAAAATGATCTGTGCATTTTCTTCTCCTTGTACACCGTGACATGTGGTGTTACCCCTCTGCAACCGGACAGTTTTCTCTCAAGAACCACTGTCGATGCACTGGTAACGTCAGAATCGAAATCTTTATATATATATATATATATATATATATATGTTCGTGAACAAGAAGTCGGCAAAACAAACAAGTCACGCTATCCCGTGCCATGAAGACATTTAGGCAATGAATGCAGGAGTGTATAACTTTTGTACGCCGGGAACAGTGAACGTCCTCAAGATTCCACTCATTCATCTTGTAAAGTATGAGTGGTACACCAAAAAACGAGTGTCTGATCCTTCAAGCACAATAACTTCGTGCACTGACGCGCGATGTCATTGCCAGTGTACTTTCCTAAGCTTCGACTTCATCGTCGAACAGATATCAACCTTGACACCCATTATTTCTCAGAGCAACACATTTCAATAGAACCGCATAACGTGCTTTCTTGATCACTTCATCTTCAAATTAGCAGTTTTTTTCTTCTGCACAGTAAAGCTATACCTGCAGACAAAAACGGTGGCCGTTAGTAAAGCAGTTTAGCCTTTTTATAGCCCAAGTGCCACGTGTCCGGGTCTCGTGAGTGAAACAGTAATGTATTTCTTTTCCCCTGCTGGTTTCCACTAGCAATTCGAAGGTCCCCTTTGCCTCAGTGGCATATCGAGTATACCGGGAATAAAAGGCTATCTGTGTATCTGTAGCCAGTCGTCGACTTCAAAGCCATTTTGGGCGGAGAATGTCCCAGGATCACGGAGACTGGGAACCGTAACGTACGTTGTTTTTGGCGCCGCAGGTGTAGGTGGCGACGGGGTGGTTCCAGCGGAAGCCATGGCTGAGAATATGGCGGTGCGGCCGAGCACCTAGTTACTGATTATACTTACAACAACGGTTGCAGCGCTGACTGGTTGGATTTACAGCCCGAGCCCAGTTCATTCTTGCTCCCCTTTTTTCGAATAATGGCGCCCGCGCGCCTCGTTTGAACAACCGAATACAACACGCGTGTAGCAATATGTTTATACAGTACTTAGAGTAATGTTAGTCCTACTGAGACGAAAGCGAACGCAGGGAAGAAGTGAAAAATAAAAAAATACATAACCCAGTCTTTCTGCGGTTAACATGCAATTCAATGCACATACACCCTCTGAAATTGATAATACGCAATGACCACAATTTTTATTGGTGTTGCAAAGACGACTACAAATTGCGCGCAGAAAGCAAAAAGTACCGTGTTTCTTTGTGAGGATTTCTAAAAATTACATCTACGAAGAAACACAGCTTCTCCTAGGAGTTCCGAAGTTGAAGCATTGTTTATGTTTTCGCGAAGGGATATCTCCGCGGCCTATTTCAAAGTGCTCCTTTTGAACGGCAGCTGAAATGAGTCGATGTAAAATCTCTCCGCTATGCGGATGGCTTTCACATCTGAAAGCGCTGAAATTTAACATTGCGCAAACTCGAATCACTTCACTTCAAATTGCGCTTCCGGCACAAATAGACTGGTGCTGTGCAAATAATATTCAAAGCAAAAGCCCAATGACAGCACCAGTGGAGGCCGCGGAAAAAAAAAATGCCTAATTATTATTTCTGTAAGCCAATCAGTGGCTATATTTTAGTCTCATCAGAGCTATCTTTTGTTTATAATATTCCCTTAGTTACTAGCAATGTTACATATTTAGTTTTATGTATACATATATTTCTATATAATATTTATATTACAATCTTTTGGATTCTCTATAAAAATCCTAAGCAGTGAGCAAACGATGTTAGTGGTGAGCTGGCCATCTATATAACATTGCAACCGCCACAAATTATGAGCATTTGAGTTCTTATCGGCCATAGCACATTACATTTAGTATTCACACCTAAAACATGTAAAGGGTGGACTGAATTTCATTATCAAGCTCTCAGGTGCCATTTCATGTATTCACCCAGCCAGAGAAATTTATTCGCCTACATGTGGGAGTGAAATCCCTGAAGCGGCCCTCATATCTGCTTAACCTTTCTTCTGTATCGCTATTTCAGAATGCGGTACTTAGTCATTTATCACTAGGATAAACGAGCCAAGTATATTTCCTCAGTAAAGCACAACGGCACTGCGTAAATAAATGGTCACCTTCACTAAATATTTACATTACTTTAAGCGCATGAAACAGTTGAAAATAATAATAATAATGAGGTGGTCAAATCTCGCTTTAGAGGACGACAAATATGCGTGATGTCCGGTCGTTCTTACTTTGAAAACACTGACGTTAGTTCATATACAATGTTGCCAAGTAAAAAATGGGGATAGAGAACGCGATTTATTTTTAAGAACATTTGTTTTTCTTGGCGCCGTGATGTGAAAAACGTTCAATGATTTCTCTTTTCACGAGTAGGGGCGTATTGTAATGATATGGTGCAATTAAACGTTGCTTTCAAGAGAATGAAAGGGACCGTGACCGGGTGCCAAGTTTCCAGGAATATCAATTCACATCTTTTGTTTTTCATTCGTTGAAGTCGCTAATCGGTAATTCCAGGAAAGTGAATGGAGGTTCTTGCCCAGAAGGTTAAAAAGCAGGCGGTAGGGCCAAGGGGAGCTGAAGCTCGAAGGATGTATTAAGGAAAACGACCTTTTGTTAGGCAACATCAGACAATGAAGTTATTACAAAGTACGGGAACAATAGACGGAGATAATGAGCGGGAACAATGTTAACGACCCCATAAAGTGTTGGACAATGGCTGAGTAGGTAATGCGCACCTTCTATTTATTTTTTTTTGTCCTTTCCTTTCAGGGAATCGCTTTTGATATCGGCGGACTTGGGTTAGGTTCGAAAGAATAAAGAATGCTTACGCGTGTCTGCACGAACTAATGAACACATTTGCTCTTTCACTGTTTGAGTACCGTATGTTTTCGCAAAGCTATACGGCATGTTTTCGGATGCATCCATTTAACATTGCCTGTCACTGAAGGTGGTGGCATGCTTCAATGATGCTGATCGTTTGCCCAGGGGACGTATCCTGCGATGACCCTCTTCGGTGGTACTATCGCCTTGGCCATCCATGCCTTGGCCATCAGGTGCGCGCCGATTGGCTAGTTGAGCAAAATCGGATGAGCTGACCGGCTGGTTGGGCACTACGTGCTCAACTACGTTCTCAACCCGCCAATTAGCACGCCCCTGATGACCAAGGCAATAGTATCGCCGAAAGTTACCATCGCACAACATGTCCCCAGGTTACAATATGCTTTCAATTGTTCATGAATTCACAAACACGAAAAAAAAATTTTTTGCGCGGCTGTTTATTCAGAACAGGCCGGTCAGGCAAAACTGCGATTTGTGGTAATAAGGTCATGGTTGAATGACATTTTTTTCCCTTTTATATACGCATTTCACGCTTTTAGCTGATAACGAATGATGTTTTTTTTTTTTTGCATCGCAGTTAACACGATCAACCATTATTTGTCTCGATCGGGTTGTTTCCTTCGAAGGCAAAGAAGTCCCTAGGGTAACTGTGTGCTTCACATATGGCATAGAGGCTACAGCCGGAAGAGCTCTTTGGCTATTACGTTGAACTGCCGTCCGATAGGCATTCTGCAGAATTGTAGGCATCTACGACACCACGCGTGATTGGAAAACACATTGTGGAACACTGTATTACGACTGTATCTGGCCGACCTCAGATGTTTACCGACACGTAGCAGGCACTGCGCATGCGGGCAAATCGTGCGTGCCTCGTTAGGGTCCAAGAGATGCACATAACTTCTAAGAGTACATTTAATTAGTACTTAGGAGTTGATAAATTTCTATTACGCGTGAGGTGTACACAACTTAGTGACTCAAGCTCGGAGCGGATTGCTCCCGGCGCTTTTTGTATCACAGGTGGGTTTTGGAGAAACCGAGTTGCTGCATTGTGATATGGGATGGTAGCGAGGTATATTTGTAAGTTATGCTGACTGCATTTGGCTCACCTGTGCTAGATGCAGCATCTCCACGTGGATTCATGACTAAAACAAATTTCTAGCATTTTAAGATTACTTTCGTAGTGCAACTTCTTGTTTTCGTGCCCTAAGCCCTATAACTCCTATTTAGAGTAATGTTACTCCTGCCGTAAAAATGATCTGTGCATTTTCTTCTCCTTGTACACCGTGACATGTGGTGTTACCCCTCTGCAACCGGACAGTTTTCTCTCAAGAACCACTGTCGATGCACTGGTAACGTCAGAATCGAAATCTTTATATATATATATATATATATATATATATATATGTTCGTGAACAAGAAGTCGGCAAAACAAACAAGTCACGCTATCCCGTGCCATGAAGACATTTAGGCAATGAATGCAGGAGTGTATAACTTTTGTACGCCGGGAACAGTGAACGTCCTCAAGATTCCACTCATTCATCTTGTAAAGTATGAGTGGTACACCAAAAAACGAGTGTCTGATCCTTCAAGCACAATAACTTCGTGCACTGACGCGCGATGTCATTGCCAGTGTACTTTCCTAAGCTTCGACTTCATCGTCGAACAGATATCAACCTTGACACCCATTATTTCTCAGAGCAACACATTTCAATAGAACCGCATAACGTGCTTTCTTGATCACTTCATCTTCAAATTAGCAGTTTTTTTCTTCTGCACAGTAAAGCTATACCTGCAGACAAAAACGGTGGCCGTTAGTAAAGCAGTTTAGCCTTTTTATAGCCCAAGTGCCACGTGTCCGGGTCTCGTGAGTGAAACAGTAATGTATTTCTTTTCCCCTGCTGGTTTCCACTAGCAATTCGAAGGTCCCCTTTGCCTCAGTGGCATATCGAGTATACCGGGAATAAAAGGCTATCTGTGTGCACCTCACGACTACCCACCACTCGGATCCTCTATCAGTTACATTATGCTGCTTGATTCAGGTATAGTCGCAGAAATCATCCTTTTATTAGTGCATTTTTAGATGCACGCCATGTGTCTGCCTACACTTTGACCGAGAGAGACATAATTGAGATGCCGTTAACCAGAAGGTAAATCTAAGAATACATTTAATTTTGCTATTTTGCTACCCTGCTCTGGGGAAGGGGGAAGGGGCGACACAAAGATAACAAAAAAAAAGGCAAGCGCAGATGAATGAACTTATATTGCCAAAGGAAAAGTGTAAAGCCCACGCGGTGCTCCATGATCGGCTGTCATTTTTGGCTTGGTCGTCTAGCCGAGGGAAAGCTCTGACTTCCAAGTTCAAACAAACATTGAATGCGCAAACGGTCTCATGAGAAACAAAATAACCAATTTGAATGCACTTAGAGGCGTTATATGGACATTTAGGTGTAACGCGTTGATGTAGAAGATCGAAATAAAAATAAGATGGAAAAAAGAAGAAAAGGCGTCCCAGTTACTTTTTTATGAAAATGTTGTTTTAGGCACTGAAGCGCAAAAGTAACTGGAACGCCAATGCATTTCTCCGCTAATTTTGGGAATTAATATCTCGAAACTGGTGTAATCATGAGAATTCGTTCCAAATGGATCCGCCTTGCGAAATCCGCGGCTAGAATTTGTAAGTTGCAATATGGTCCATAAGGCAATTACTTAAATACTTGATGAGGGATTTTTATTGCGATAGCAATTATATCGACACTTAAACTGGATTTCTGCCGTCGCCGTCGCCGTCGCCGTGAGGTTCCGTATAGATAACATCATCGCCGCTCACCGTATGCCGAGCGGGAGCATGCGGGGGACGCGCGCTATCACTGAGAGCGAACGCACGGCGGAAAGCAAACGCAACCGTCGCGTGTGGGGGTATGGGAGGGAGGGAGGCAGGCGGGGCGACGCTGCGCTCTGGCACCAAAGGCCTATCTTGCAACTGGGCGCAAGTAGAACTTCCCACTCAATCTCCCACGCACAAGCAAGGAAGCGGGACGGCAGCGCCGGAGGAAGCGGGGGGGGGGGGGGGGGGGCGCACTTCTACTCTGCCAACAACCGCGCTCGTCGCTCGCCGGCCGCACTGTCTCTTATCTCCACACGGCTCTGACCTTTTCTATGCGCTGTGCATTCGCCGCTCAGTTTCCGTTGAAGCGATAGACCGCACGTACCTTCGCACGCTGCGACGTATATGCGCTTGCTGCCAGCGTCTTGACAGTCGTTGTCTGCCGTCATTCAGTGTGATCTATTTATGTTTGCTTGTGCGCGCTCACACCACGTTTGTTCATTCAGTTAGTAATAGTCGGGCCACATTTTCCAACGCACGCTGCACATGCAATGCTGCCCGGATCGGCAGTGCAGCGCTACAGGTGTGTCCCTTCACACGCGCTGCCCACGGGAAGCGCTTCTCATCAACACCACCGTTTCAATCGCGCCTTCTCGTGGTCATCGAGTCTCTCTTCATGTCGGTCTACTTACGCCGCAGCACACCTGCTTACTTAATCAGCTCATGTTTACTACAATTCATATTGCTACCATAGCCGCTCACCTTACTTCGTGTCACATTGCTGTGTTGCTATCGCATTCATTGCTTCGCCCTTAGGGCGAAACTGTGACATTTTTTGTTAATTATTTGATTATGCATTTTAATTTTTTGTGCAAGTTTTGTCCGCCTCTTCGAGTAGACCAGCTCATGAACTAGATTTGTGCTATGTGCCACAGCCAAGATTTCAAAACTTTTGAAGTGTTCGCTGAAACACCTTGTATACAGGCTGATCATTTTTTCAGTTTTATAGAAATTTTAAAAATTGCCTGTGGCCGATAGCATAATTCTTGTCCTTGAACTGGATTATTATAAGATGGGGACATTACTACCACAAGAAATTAAACACTTATATACAACTGATTAACAAAATTTTGCTAATTAACTTTTATTGCGATAGCAATTATATGGACACTCAAAAGCAGATTTCTGCCGTCGGCGTCGCCGTCGCCGTCGCCGTTGCCGTCGCTGTGAGGTTCCGTATGACGTCATTTGGAGAAGAAATCGTCGCCGCGCGCCGAACGCTGTATGTGCGAGTGAAAGGGCGCGAGGGGCGCGTCTTTCACGGGGAGTGAACGCACAGCGGAGAACAAACGCGCGTTCTGCGCTGTGCTCGCTTAAGGGCTGCAGAAGTAGGCGTCTCTGTTCTCCTTCACAATCACCATGTATGTAGAGCAAACGCGCCTTCTTCCGACGAGCGAGAGACCGTGGGGGGAGGGGGAGGGAAGGGAGGCGACGTTTAGCTGCGGCACGCAGTGCCTATTTATATCAGAGGCTCCGGCAACAGTCACCAACGCCGCACGCATTTTGAGCGAACGCGGGCAAAACGCCGATGGCGTCGACAACAGTTCTGCGTGTTGCCGATGCTGCTGCATGTCCAAGTTTATACAGCTGATAAAGCTAATATCATTACTCCGTATAGCTCTCTACAAGTTTGCTATCGCAATTGATGCTTCGCCTTTCAGGTGAAACTGCGACAACTTTTTTAATCAAATACTTTACGCCACATGTTGCAATTTACGAATGGCAGCCAGTGAGCTTGCAATACGTGTCCGCTTAAAATGGATTTCGAATATGACACCAGTTTCGAGATATTAGTGCAGAACGAAATACATGGGCGTTTCAGTAACTTTTCTGCTCCAGAGCATAAAAGAGCATTTTGTTAAAAAATAAGTTTAACAACAGTGCATCTTTACGGCAAGTTTGATAGCGCATATCTTCAAACTTGCGTAATTCGTAAATTAACTTGAAGTGAACGCCTGCCAAGTTACGTCCGCCTTTGAATAATCCAGCTCAAGGACTAGAATTGTGTTATCTGCAACAGGGTATTTTTAAACATTCAACAAAACGTAAAAAATTACCACCTTGTATGCATACCTCCGTATCATTTCAATAGCAGTGTATATCTCGGTTTCTGTAAACTGTGTCGATTAAACTACCTGACGGTCAGAAATATACGCTGCTAAGCTTACATTAAACTCGTAGATTGTGCGCGATATTCTACCAAACCCCGGCATCCACATATTAGCTGGATATATCGAAGAGATGCATAATATATGATTGATATGCTCAAGATATACATATGAAGTTTATATATTATTTAATTATTTATTTTTATCGATTGTATCGATCGATTGTATACACAATCGATCTGGCCAAGAGAATACTTCTAAATGAACCACCCATTGTTACTGGCATCACTATTAGTGCGACAGCATCTGTCATCCTTGATTTTCTCAACCCAGAATCGGGAAACAAATCTGGCCATCATATATGCTTATAACGCATGTCGACGCAGATGACGTGCCCTGCGAATTCAGCAGGATTCCTAAATGCATTTGCATTAAGAGAAAAATGCGGCTACTTCCACGAATGCTGGAGAGTGATGTGATCAGAGGCCTCATTATGTTGCCATTTTTTTTTTCATTTAATTCTGTTTGTTTCCTATCACCTGACACAGCGAGCGGCGATTACTGGCGATAACAAAAGCTTAGCTTCAAGTCATACAAGGAAAATAAAAAGAAGGGTATGGATGAAAAAAAAACGAAGAACATCGTAAATACAGACCCAGAGCTACGCGGGAGAGGACAATGTACACATCGTTCAAACACCAAATTGTCGTAGTCTGTTAAGTTCCCACTGCATTTGTTGGCGTTGTAATATGTACACGCCTTAGTCGAAAATGCAAGAAAAAAATGGAATCTCCCGAAGCAACATTGTCGTATTGTTCCATTGTCTACAATATCCTGTAGGCATGCCATGAAATTGTAGGTTGGAACGCCAAAGTTCCTCTATCACACCATCATGTCCTGTAGCAGAAGAAAACTTTCTCCACTTGTCTTAGTAAGTCTAAGCTTTTTTGCTTATGCACCTTGTGCCCACAATTGACACGTTATCTTAATTTAGCACGTTCCCGCCTTGCTTACAATCGAAGAGCGGCATTGCCCTTTGAACCCAAATATTCTTGACGTCGAAAGACGTAAGATAATCGTTAGCCTCTTTCACATTTTCTGAACAAGACTCGCAAAACAAGTAAACATCATTAGCATTCTTGATTTCACATCTTCGATCTGTTTACCCAAGTGCCACATGTAGCGGTTAGATTGATTAAATTACAAACGAGGCCTCCCACTTGCTTCTTTGCCGCCCAGAAAAAGTTCGAGATGCTAGTCTAATTAGACCCGGAGGCACTCAGAGCAAGGGCTTCAGAAGCAAGAGTAGACTAAGCTGCAGGGAACACCGGTTTCTAATTAGCCGTGTCACTTATCCCAAGAAGCCCATGTCACACGATAGCTGGTCCTTCGGGAAGTCGTTCTTGCGTTTAGGGAAGTCGTCTTTGTGAGACTGTGTTCAAGAAAGTGGTGACTGCAAAGGTTGCCGTTTAATAATGCCTCGCCATAGAGCAAGGATTAAATGAGATGGTTAAAAACAAACTAATCACACAATTTTTATCGTTAGTTGTGTGGAACTTCGCGTTTACTTGGTAGGGCGTAGCGAACGCCTAATCAACGAACATTCGCAGAATGAGCCGCCGTAAACTAAGAGTGCGCTTTTGTTTCGTGCATTTCACCGTTACAAGAACAAGGCCATTTTTTTCCCTTTCGACTTTAGTTTTGCCTTAGTGGAATTCAATAAATATTGCTATGAGTTCGCAGTGCGTGAAAAAAAGCTCATGCTTGAAACCGCAAAACAAAGAGTTTAATTGATGGATTCAAAGGGAATAACGTACCAAAGAACAGTGATGCTATGAGGACCAACGTATGTCGGAGGAGTCCAGATCCTTATTAAACGACCTGTGGTTCTTTACGTTCACGTAAAGCACCAGTACACTCGTATTTTGGCAGCTATCCCCACGGAATTGTATCCGGTGGGGCACCCAATCTGTCTCTCAACCATACAGACTATCTTCCCTCCAAACTCCACTTCTTATTTCAACTATACTCTATCTCACAAGGCGTTTGCAGCCCTGTAAAAGCTTCAAGAGCCAATGGGAAGGCCAAACGCCCCTCGAGATGTGTGCATCCGCGCCGCGTCGTCTGCTCAGTGCTGCTAACTTCGCGGTATACGACATTGCGTGCGCAAGGGCCTAACACATCACGTATCGCGGCAATGTATCATGTCCCAAATAAAAATAAAGTTTCTCTATAGCGCCAATAAACTTACAGCTGCGCCCGCAATTGCATTCCGAGGAGCAAGGAGCTTGTGTACACTTCTTGCCTTCGGCAGTGCTCCTATATATATGAAACTGTGAGATGGAGTATACATATCGACTATACCTGTTTACTTGCTAACCCATACCGCTGCCTTCCTATCGCTAACGTTAGGTCTATCATTTTATTGCGATAGAAATTATATGGATACTCCTGGCTGATTTTTGTTGTTGCCGTCACCGTATAATGTTCCGTATAATGTCCAAGAGTGATAACACCGTCGCCACGCGCCGCCTGCGTTAGGGCCAGTGAAATTGTGCGAGGGGAGACGACGATCTCGGCTCCATCTCGCCGCGTAAGAGAGGAAAGCAAGGAGGAAGCTCGCGGTCTTCTCTCGCACGAAATTCCCCAGGGGGAGGGCGGTATGTACTGCGGCAGCAACTGCGTATTGCCGGACCGCGCACGACGGGTCCCGACGATCGCAGCTGCATCTCGCGCGCACAAGGAAGAAAGCTGGGGAGGAAACATGCCGTCTTCCTTCTCGTGTATGGTGCCGGAGGGAGTGAAGGGAGGGGGCCGGCGTTGTACTTCGTCAACAAGTGCTCATGGCGCGGCCGCGCGCGCTCTATCATGAAAGCGATTTGCGTCAGGGGCTGAGTCTACGAGCGACGGCGGCTCATACCCTTGCGCGTGCTGCGTTCTCTTCTCTGAGCTTGCGTTGAAGCGATACTACAAATGATGAAGGTCACTTCGCTCGCTGCTGCAGCCACGCGTCTTCAACGCTAGCGCTTCGACAGCATGTGTCCGCAGTCGTCGAGTGTGATGTGTTCATGCTTGCCTGTGCGCGCTGACACCATGCTTGTTAATTTAGATAGTAATGGAATGTTTGCAAATTTACACGGCCGATAAAACTACTATTCATACTTCGTACAGCTGTCTACGCATTTGCTATCGCAATCGATGGATCACCTTTCGGGCGAAACTGCGACTTTTTCGGTCCATTGCTCTTTGCGTGGTCCGCGATCCTCAATTTTCTAGGTCTGCCTACAACTGAGTCCTGGCCCATCTCCAATGGTGAAGACATGCCGTGCCATCGTCATCAACTTTATCAATAAGTCTTATTTTCTTGTGTGAGCTAGCAAATACAGGCCCATTGCTCCTCGGCCCACAAAGTGGTGTAGGCACTTTTGTGCTTCTTGAGGCCGGCGGGCTTGTGTGAACGTCTCTGACTAATAGTGCAAAATCACACGCGTCAGCGAATTCACCGCTAATTTCCTTCTTTCCTTCCTTCCTCTCTCTCTCTCTCTGTCATGTTTGTCTTCCCCTTTCCCATTCCCCCGGTGTAGGATAGCTAACCGGACGTTATCCTGGTTAAGCTCCCTGCCTTATGTCTTTCTCTTTTTTCCTTCCCTCGTTATTTCTCCAAGTGTCACATCATTAGTACTGTAATCAAACGGTATGAAATCTTTTTTGTGAGTTATCCTCATTAACACAGCTTTTTTCAATATTATTGGACATTTTTCATGATTCACACCACGCAGAAACCTTTTGCAACGCGCTTTTCAGTAGTAGTTGACCTGAGACCCTTACTTCTGCATAAATGACAGAATCATCAGCGTAAAGTCTACTTGTGACAGGATGTTAGAGACAATATCATTATATATATATGTATATATATATATATATATATATATATATATATATATATCTTAAAAATGACAGAGGCTCAAGATCAGAGCCCAGGGAGCTGTGAAAGTGAACTGTAAGCCTGTCAGAACAATGATTGTTAAAAACAACGAATTGTTCTCTGTTTAAAACGTAGGCAAAATCCACTTTACTAACTGTTTCTTCTGAAGTACTCTGTCTGATTTATAAATTACCTTTTCGTGAGCGACCCTGTCAAAAGCTTCCGAGAAATCCATAATACTGCGTCAGTCTGGGTACCATGTTATTTGAAGATGCAAAATCATGTGTAGTTTCTACTAGCTGTGAACAAGTTGAGTAACCCCTCCTGAATCCATGCTGATACTTAGTAAAAACATGTTATCTTCGAGGAAGTTCGATAAGTGATTGTAAATTAGTGCTCAAGTAGTTTAAAGGGATACGGACACGAAATCTGAAATTTTACGAAAATGTTGAAAATGTATCCTCAGAGTGCGAATACACCGAAAAGAAGTAGTCACTTAGCTCATTTTTGAACCAATGGCTTTATTTTTGGCGTTTTTGTGAGTGCGCGCCTCGCCGCCAGAACCGCGGGAGTTGGAAGGCGTGACGTCACGACCCCTCGTCGGATAGCCAGCCGGCCGCCGCGGTCATTCGAAGCGCGCCGACGCCACCATTGCGAGCATGGATTCGAGTTCTGGTGCCTCTACCTGCTATGAGTACACGTCTGAAGACGAGGACCATTCCACTGGCAAGAAATATTACCGCTTACGGTTACGAGCCTTCCGCGTCAAGCGACGAAGAACAGGCGGCCGTGGAAGTGCCGTCAGGTTTTCGCGAACAGTAGCGCGAAGATTTCGCTCTGCACTAGACACTTGTGCAAGAATTTTGGTCATTTCCTCTGTAAACTTGCTTTTTCAAGAGCGCACGCAGGCGAGGCAGCTGCGGGGTACTTCAGCACTGCGTAGATGACTGAATAGTAGTTTATGCCGTCGGCGTGAGCAACTGCTGTGACGTATCAGTACTTCCGAGACTCTCACGGCCACTTCACCAGCCGCCCGACAGATGGCAGCATCTGTCTGGCGTTCTCCCCAGTTTGTCCTGCTTGTGGTGAAGCAGAGCTGTGTGGGTGTCCGTCCCGCTGCCACGTAGGACTGATCTCGTGAGTCGCGCTCGCTAGCCTTGTATTGTTTTACAATACTTTGCCAACATTTTTAAAGACATTACTGCCTTCGTGTCCAGCCTCGGGCAACTCGCCCCAGCCTCGCCTCACACTGCACAGTAGGCTGCAAGTGAACGAAAACAGTAGCGACATCTTTTCGCCTCCTCTTTACAAATGCGCGGCTGATCATTTCTGCCTTGCGTTTTTGTGAGAACACCGATGCCGCAGCGTCAGGCTTATGCGTTGCCTTTTGAGTGGCATGCCGAGTTTTTTTCAGCACAGCCGGGCTGGTCCAAAAAATCATCGTCGACGAAGTGGTCCGCGCAAATGAAGTCATCTTTTAGAGGTCTCCAGTCTGTGCGTTATGGCTGACAGGCAGGTATCCAAAGTTTACGCACCTTCTCGTCTCTGGGAAACGTCTGCGACGGCCTGTCACGACCGACGATGCTGTTTGTCGCCGCGACGAACGCGTCAATACCGAGCGACGACCGCGGGAAGGCGCACGTAAGACGCACCAGCTGCGTGGAGCGCCGACGGGGATAATGTATCAGACGGACCACGTGCGAAGATTGCCGAAAGGGGTTAAACAAACGTTGAAAAGGTCCGACACTCCCGAAACACAGCGACGGCTGTGGCCGACCTTGGCCACGCGCGTGCGCGCGGGTGGGGGTTATGACGTCAAATTTCAGCTTCTGCCGGCGGCCGCTTGGAGGCAAGGTGCAACAGAAAATTGCAAAAAAAAGATGTTTCTCGTTCTTTCTTTCAAGGCAGCTTGTTGTATTCGTCATTTTCAGCAGTTCAACTTTTGTTCCGACGCAAAAAACAACCCGCTAACTTTTGTGTCCGTATCCCTTTAAAACAGTCGGTGTAGTGAAATTGGACGGTAATTCTTCGTCAATCGCTTGTCTGCACTTTTGTGAAGCGGTTTCACCCTGGCAGTCCCTCAGAGTCTGGAATTTTACCTTCGCATAAGGACCTTGCAAATAAAACCAACAAATTTTAGATGTACATTGTGCATAGGCGATACAGGCGGCCTATACAGTACTCTTACAATCTACCGGACATTGTTATGGTACACCTTGCAGAAAATGCATTCAATATATGGCACTTGAGGCATGCTCAATACATTTAAATGTACTTTAAAGAGTATGGCAACTCCTTCACCTTTACAACCACGGTCTTTCCGAAGTGCACTGTAGGAAGCCGGCACAAATTATCTATCGTAATTGGTACCATTCAACCATGTCTCTGTTAAGACCGCAATGTCTGGATCTTCGCAAAGTAAAATCTCTTCTAACTCACTAATTTTGTTTAATATGCTTCTACAGTTTACATTAAGTATTT